>NC_091120.1:154914487-155214487 GCF_040183065.1 Periplaneta americana | reverse complement strand
ACGTTGCGCAACAATCGCAAAAGCAAAAATGGCGACTCCGCAGCAACGCGTGCAAATGGTGGTGTGGTATGCGGAGACGAAATGCGTGATTTCAACGGAAAGAAATCACAGACGAGTGTACGGAGGAGTTGCACCTGATGCAAAATCATTTTGGCCCTGGTTCAATAAGTTGCTTACGAGCGGCAGTGTCCTAAAACAATCTGGTAGAGCTCAGCGTTCCGTGACAGAAGAAAAGGTGGAAGAAATTCGAGCGGGATTTCAGAGAAACCCGAGTAAATCCAGCCGCTTACGCAGAATTCGATGCACAGTTGTCGGAGGCACTTTGAATTGCCTTGATGCCTGGCGAATGGATTTACTCGGGCTTTCCTGAAATCTAGCTCGAATTTGTTTCACCTTTTTTTCTGTCACGGAACGCCGAGCTCCACCAGATTGTTTTAGGACACTGTCGGTCGTGAGCAACATATTGAACCAGAGCCTAATTGATTTTGCATCAGGTGCAACTCCTCCGTACACTCGTCTGTAATGTCGTTGCGTTAAAATCACGGATTTCGTCTCCGCATACCATATCACCGTTTGTCCGTGTTGCTGTGGAGTAGTCCATTTTTGATTTCGCGCAAAGTAGTGACAAAACAATCAACTTCAAACAAATGAAATATAAATTCCTTGAGTTTCTCTTTATTCTAGTACCAGTCTCATTTAAAAAATCCGCATACCTTGTTAGCAATGATTAATTTTACTGAAGTTAGGGAGGTTAGAATGGAACACCGTGTATAATATATTTAAGTCAATCTATATATATATATATATATATATATATATATATATATAAATTAGAACTGGTAATGAAAATTACGGGAAAACGGCTGAACGGATTTTAATAAATGACCCCTCATTTTGAAGCTTGGAACCCAAAGTTTTTCAGAAAAATAGTAGTTTTCAGTGAAATGTTAATTTTTCTACATCATTTTCCTATTTTCCAAAATTCATCTGTCGTCTGTTTTAAGAAATAATGGCTTTCAGAATAAAACAAAACACAAACACACTACAATAAACAATAGACTATTACACGAAGGCCATGTCCTGCAGGATTGGTGACATATTTAGAGTTCAAATTCAATTCAGTTAAATAAATTAAATTAGGTTTATTACCGAATTAAATCGATACAGAAATAAATATAATAATTGGTTATTAAAAACTTCAAGACTTATTAAAAATAATTTACAGGTCTGATTCTGCGGTGTGTAATTTTCTGAGTACAGCTGTGTATTGGATATTAAAATCTACAAAACTTCAGGTGGTTTGATGACATTATTACCATTAGAAATGAAATATTATAGTTAATGCCATGATGTGACTATTTAGTAATTATACATATTAATGCTATATTGATTATATGAAAGTGAAACGTTTTGGTGTTATCTAAGTAGATGTAGAGAATATCTTAAATTAGATCTTCATTACTGAGTGGCGGTTATTATATATATATATATAACTATAAAACTTATGTAAGATAATATTTTTATAGTTATTAATCAAATGGGGTCGGGTCTTTTTCATATACTTAATGGCGGTGTGGTGTAGATATTTATATGCGTCATTCTCTTCAGTATTGGCTCAAGAGAGAGCAAAAATTACAGTTCCTAAGGAAAGACAAAACGTATTACTTACTGATAAAATAAGAGGCCTACAAAATGTTGTAGTCTCCCGAGCATTTCAGCAAGATCTCTTAGCAGGATAAAATAATTTTACCCTCTACATTTCAAGCTCTACATCCAGCAGCTATACCAAGATGCTATGTCTATTGTTCGAAAGCATAGCAAACCTGACTTTTTTTTAACTTTCACCTACAATCCACAGTGACCTGAAATAGCTATTGCTTTACTTCCACAAGAAAAACCCACTGATCGTCCTGGCATTGGTAGTTGCGTTTTCGCGTTGAAACTCAAAAACTGAAGGTGGATAAGTTCAAGAAAAAGTATTTGGCATAAGAAAAACCATTCAGAGGGAGTATGTTTCATTATTATGGAAGCAAATAACTTTCAAAACGTCTGGTATTCTTCATTGAAAATAAATCTGAAAAATTTTTATTTGAACTTAGTTTGCAGCATTTGCTACACAAGCCACTAGTTTATATTTATTTGTAAAAAGTGGAGCAAAGCGCACGGGTTTGGCTAGTTATATATTATAAATCCTGTCTAATGATGAGATAATCAAAATTGGAGAGAAAGTCGAAGTAGTTGCAGAATATAAATCTCATATCTGCAATATTTTCAAGCACTGACTTCAACACATGTATCTCGGAACGAACTCCAGGCCCTTTAGTGTGAAGCTCCCATATGGAACTGTTCTTTGTTGACATCTTTCAGCCTCATAGCTGAGGCTTGCACTACTGGTTTTTAGTTGTGAGCTGTTCGCAGAATGAGATTTTTTTCAAGGCGATGCTTCTGGGAATGTACCATAGAACTGGCTACTGCGGCTTTGTGAACGAGCTGTAGACAAATAGTAGTGTTTTATGTCGGGAACCACAGTCGTGTCCGCGGGGGTTGCGTTCAACTAATTGCAGGGGTATGTGATGCGATCAGTGAGCAGGCTGCAACTTGCAAGGGAAGTACAGACCCCTGTGTAACTCAGTGAACATGTTCCAACACATGAGTGATGAGGAAATGAATGTGCTACATATCATTTATTACTACTATTATTATTATTATTATTATTATTATTATTATTATTATTATTATTACAGTAGAACCTCGATTATCCGTCACCCTATTAACAGATCGGCTGATTATCCGACTGTCTTTCTCCCCCTGGTTTTATCATTACACAGTATTTCATAGGAATGCTTCCGCGCACTTCCGGCAACAGGAGCAGTCACTTCTTACTTGTAAAGGGGGTGTTTTTCCCAACTTGTAAACTAGTCACTATCTGCTTTCAAATAAATCACCCCAATAACTTTCACACAATATTGAAAATCCGTGCACCATCTGGTCTTTGTCCTATTATTCGAGTGGCGGTACTGTTTAAATTCTATGCCAAATGTCTTCCATGACTGTCGAAAGAAAAATGTTGCGTTTAGTATCGAAAAAAAAAAGTGCAAGTAATTGAGGGGTTAGGGAAAGTAGAAACTATAGCTCATGCAGAATCAGAATGCGAGTTTGGCGTTACAACTGTGCACTATTTAGAAGAAAAACGAAGATAACGTGAATAAAGTACGATAATATAAATCTATAACACGATATCCCTACTCCAATCTTTCCGCAGACAATCATAACAAGGATTCCCTTGGCAATTAAAACTCACCATTGGCAACCGGACTTAAATTAGTGAACTTCTGATCCATCAACTAACATGTTAAACATAAGAGCACGTATAAAATTACGTAACTATAGCTTACAGTAAGTATTAGGCCTATGAACTTAATTTATGAAAATTTTGTATTATACGGATTATCCGATTTTTCCGATTAACCGTTCAGTCCACCCCCTTCATTACCACGGATAATAGAGGTTCTAGTGTATTATCATTATTATCGTACCTATCTTTAAGAAGGGGGACAAGACTAACTGTAGTAACTTTCGAGTAATATCACTTTTGTTGACGTCGTACAAAATTTTGTCCAATATTCTTTTGAGAAGATTAACTCCATATGTAGATGAAATTATTGGGGATCATCAGTGTGGTTTTAGGCGTAATAGATCAACTATTGACCAGATATTTTGTATTCGACAGATAATGGAGAAAAATGGGAGTATAAGGGTACAGTGCATCAGTTATTCATAGATTTCAAAAAGGCATATGACTCGGTTAAGAGGGAAGTTTCATTATATGATATTCTTTTTGAATTTGGTACTGTATTCCCAAGAAAATAGTTCGATTAATTAAAATGTGTCTCAGTGAAACGTACAGCAGTTTTCTTATAGGTCAGTTTCTGTCAGATGCGTTTCCAATTCACTGTGGGCTAAAGCAAGGAGATGCACTTCTTTGACCTTTACTTTTTAACTTTGTTCTAGAGTATGCCATTAGGAAAGTCCAGGATAACAGAGAGGGCGTGGAATTGAACGGGTTACATCAGCTGCTTGTCTATGCGGATGACGTGAATATGTTAGGAGAAAATCCACAAACGATTAGGGAAAACACGGGAATTTTACTGGAAGCAAGTAAAGAGATAAGTTTGGAAGTAATTCCCGAAAAGACAAAGTATATGATTATGTCTCGTGACCAGAATATTGTACGAAATGGAAATATAAAAATTGAAAATTTATCTTTTTAAGAGGTGGAGAAGTTCAAATATCTTGGAGCAACAGTAACAAATATAAATGATACTCGGGAGGAAATTAAATACAGAATAATCATGGGAATAGCCCATTATTATTCGGTTGAGAAGCTTTTATCATCCAGTCTGCTGTCAAAAAATCTGAAAGTTAGAATTTATAGAACAGTTATATTACCGGTTGTTCTTTATGGTTTTGAAACTTGGACTCTCACTTTGAGAGAGGAACATAGGTTAAGGGTGTTGGAGAATAAGGTGCTTAGGAAATTATTTGGGGCTAAGAGGGATGAAGTTACAGGAGAATGGAGAAAGTTACACAACACAGAACTGCAGGCATTGTATTCTTCACCTGACATACTAATTAGGAACATTAAGTCCAGTCGTTTGAGATGGGCAGGGCATGTAGCACGTATGGGCGAATCTAGAAATGCATATAGAGTGTTAGTTGGGAGGCCGGAGGGAAAAAGACCTTTAGGGAGGCCGAGACGCAGATGGAAGATAATATAAGGATGGATTTGAGGGAGGTGGGATATGATGATAGAGACTGGATTAATCTTGCTCAGGATAGGGACCAATGGCGGGCTTATATGAGGGCGGCAATGAACCTCTGGATTCCTTAAAACAGAACGGTAACTGTTACCTCTTATACCTCCCAAGTTGTACATGTAAGAAAATAAAATATTAAATGAAGTACAGAAGTTGATATAAAATAGAGCCACACAGATGTTTGACAATTACATGTTAGAGTATATTTTAGTGCCATTCTTACAATATTTCTAATTAATAATTCATTAAATTAAGGAATGATAATTTGTATTATGAATCCAAGAGGGAGCGACACAGTGCAGATTGTCCCAGTGTGTATGCTTAGAGTAGCAACTAGCGGTGGAGAAAACATTTATCTTCTTCTGTCAGTAGCTTTTTAATGTGCTAGTTAATATAAACAGCAATAAAATGAAATATTAACGCTTAGTACAGACTTTCGAAATATAGATTACCGGTAAACATTTTCAATAATAAAATTTGTCACTATGTTGAAAGTCAATTAGTCAAACTTTAGTAAGACGGACAGTAGCATCTTCCCCTTCATTGACGGTAGAGAGTGTGAGTAGAGGGGAAGGCCTTTCAACCAAACTGAAATGGGGTTTAGATGAGGTTTTTTCCGGGGTTTTCCCTCAACCCAATATGAGCAAATACTGGGTAACTATCGGTGCTGGACTCCGGACTCTTTTCACTGGCATTATCACCTTCATTTCATTCGGACGTTAAAATAACCGGAGATGTTGACACAGCATCGTAAATTAATCTACCATATTCATAGTTTTCTGCCCAAAGGCCAGGTCTTTCACTGCAAACCCAGAATTCTCTAATCTTTCCTATTTTCTGCCTTCTTAGTTTCCGCATATGATCTATATATATTAAGGTCGTCTATCATCTGAGATCTTCTTCTGCCCCGAACTCTTCTCCCGTTTATCATTCCTTCCAGTGCATCCTTCACTAAGCAGTTTCTTCTCAGCCAGTGACCCAACCAATTCCTTTTTCTCTTTCAAGTCAGTCTGACCATCATTCTTCCTTCATCCACTCTTTCCAACACAGCTTCATTTCTTATTCTGTCTGTCCATTTCACAAGCTCCATTCTTCTCCATACCCATATTTTCAAATGCTTCTATTCGCTTGCCTTCACTTTGTCGTAATGTCCCCATACAATCTCATACCACACAAAGCACTTTACTGATCTTTCCTTAGCTATTTTTCCAGAGGTCCGCAGATGATGTTCCTTTTACTATTAAAAGCTTTCTTGGCTATTTCTATCCACCTTTTCACTTCCTGGCAGCAGCTCATGTTACTGCTTATAGTACACCCAAAGTATTTGAAGCTGTCCACTTGCTCTACTGCCTCATTTCGAATTCGCACGTTTACATTCTTTATTTTTATTCCAATAACCATGGTCTTTGTCTTGTTTGCATTTATCTTCATCCCATACTGCTCACAGCTGTCATTTAGCTCCAGTAGCACATCCCTTAATCGTCTTCTCTATTGCTAACAACGCCGTAACATTAGCAAATCTAATAAATTTTATTCTTATTCCTCTTACTATCGCCCCTCCCGTGTTAAAAAGGAATAAAGGTTCCAGAAGAGGGAGAAAATTAGTTGGGAAAATACCTCCATTCTCATCTAGAGGCAGTATATCATACACTGGTTTCTTTCAGAGAACTCTAGTTTGCTCTAATAAAAGGTGCGCACCCAAAAATCCTAACCCTGATTGTAACAAATACTTCTCCCTTCATCGGAATCATTTTTACATTTGCTAAACTGGTTTCTTTATAACGGCGCGGCGCCCGTTATGAAGATATACTTCTTACATTAAAAGTATAGGGAAATATATAGTTTGCAGATTAGACGGAATTGTCAATCTATAAGCCCTAAACTTTCTTTATAAAATTATTAACAATAAGTTGGACTGTGTTGGTTTATTTTATTATGTAACATTATATGCATCCAAGCTTAATACGAAATTTCGAAATTTATTTTTCATACCAAGAGCAAATATTGAATCCCACAAAAATTCCACAGTTTTCCAAATGTTACAATTATACAATAAATTACATGATATTTTCAATGTGAATTTTTCTAAATACAGAATTATTTGTTAGGGTATCATATTTTACAGAATATTATTGTTAGTTAATCTCAAGCTACTTTCACACCTTATTTTCAATTTTTTTCTTTCTTTCTCTCTTTTCTATTTTGTTTCTGTTTTTAATAAGAGTTTCCTTTTCCTTGTTTATATTTTACAAATTGTATCAATTGTCAGTCTTGAACATTGTAATTGGGCTTTGCCTGTTATGTTCAGTAACAAATAAATGAATGAATGAATGAATGAATGAATGAATGAATGGATAAATAAATGAATGAATACATGAATGAATGAATGAATACATGAATGAATGAATGAATAGAAGTAGTATTTATTTATTTATTTATTTAAACTGGTAGAGATAAGGCCGTCAGGCCTTCTCTGCCCCTCTACCAGGAGATTACAACTATAATATGAAGAATAAAATTACAATTAATATTAAATTTACAATTACAATAAAAATTAAAGTACGACAAGATTAAGTTACCTGATTAATGAAAGCTAGACATTTTATCATAGAAGTTAAGAACAAAGAATATTTTTGTATTTACTGAATTACAAATTGAACCTAGAATAATAAAATTCTATAGTGATGAAATTACCGTATATTGAAATATTTTGTGGTAGATTAAGAGAACTATTTACAAGAAACCATGTCTGAACGAGTATCAATTACTGACCAAGAGCCTAGTAAGTTTGTGTTTGAATTCGATTTTATTTCGACAGTCCCTGATGCTAACAGGTAACGAATTCCAGAGTCTTGGCAGGGCTATTGTGAAAGAGGATGAGTATGAGGAGGTGCGATGGGATACATGAATACACGAATGAATGAATACATGAATGAAAGAATGAATGAATACATGAATGAATGAATGAATACATGAATAAACAAATGAATGAATACATGAATGAATAAATGAATGAATACATGAATGAATGAATGAATACATGAATGAATGAATGAATACATGAATGAATGAAGGAATACTTGAATGAATGAATAAAAATGGAGGGGACCAATATAAACATATGCGAAACTGAAAGATTCGTTATTCTGGCTTATCGACGTTTTACTGTACATGCAAGCACTGTACCTCACGGACTACACTGAGTGTAACTGCATGAATCCGTCCTGGTCCAGTCCTCGAAAGCCAATACCATAATTCACAATGATTTATGTTCCCCAGATCTGTAGCTGGTGAGGAATACCATGGTGTTATTACTTTGGCAGCTAGTAATAAGGTAGCACACATTCTGGACACGCAATAACAGACGTGTAATATAGCGACTACAGTACCTACCAAACATTTGCCATAATCCACCGAATGTCTCGTGTCTCGCCTAGTATGAGGGTTCTTACCTGTGACGTAATCCCTGTTTACAACCCCAGGAGCTTAGCGCGAAAATCCCCGCCGGATCACGTGGCGACGAAGTAGACTTTATGCGTTTCACTTTTATTACATTTCATATTGCGCAGCAAGCCGGACTCTCGCTGTGAGGCGGCATTTGTGTGGGTAATGTTTCGCAACTTGCATCCCTCTGGGAGGGCTTGTGTGAGCAAGAGATCGGGACACTCCAGAGCGCTTTAATAAACGGCACGGAGGCTGGACTTCGGTCGGGATCAAGAGGATTGCGGATAGATGGAAAAAGTGGCAGGCGATTCATAGAATCCCTGTAATTGCGTGAAACTATGATAACTAGACCTCGGATTTTTAGGCTCGAATAGGATATGTTGCAACAATTTTATTTAAAAATCCCTAAACGTATGCAACATGAGAAACTCTCGAGCTATGATATCGTCTAAAACTAGGTGCATTAAAGAAAGTATGTTTCAGCCTACGCTTAACGAACCTAAAAATCCAAGGTCTAATGATAACTGTTAGGCATTATTACTACTTTTGTTAAATTTTATTCCTGATCACCAGAGACCGGAAGTTTAGGCATTATGAATCATTAAAATAGGCGGACAAAAAGGCATAATAAATAGCTAAAATAGGCAGGTAAAAAGGCATTATAAATAGCTAGAATATGCAATAAAAAGCAATTACAAAAACCTTGCACTACACCCAAAACCTTGCACTTTCCACAAAGGGATTTCGGCAGCAAGAAAAACTTTATATAAGTCGAATGCAAATTGAGATTTTCGACTCGATGTTGCAATTACTGTTGGAAGCAAATACATCTTCTTCCCAGTAGCCTTGGAAAGTCCATTTTTGTGTTTGGCTGTACTGATATGTTGCGATATGAAATATTTAGCTATAATCGCGACGCTGTTATTCCCGGCGTGACTCCTCTTTGCTTACGTCTGAGGAAATGAAGGCTCTATAAAGTCTAGGTAGGTAGTATCGTTCGCCTTTTTTGTTCTTTCGTTGCCGAGCTATCAGACGAGGAATCTATTTGTCACACCGTTAAACATTATCATGTCGTAGTTCCTATGATAACAAATCAAAGGCACTGTAATGTCGTAGTTCCTATGACAACAAATCAAAGGCACTGTAATTGAGCAAATAACTGAGAGGCAAATAACGTCCTCGTGTGCTTTCTGCGAACGCCAACGAAAGAGCCAAAATGGAGGGCGATTACATTAAGTATTTATGGAGCCTTAAGAAATGAATAACGTCTTCCTCAGCGAATCACAAGACGCACACGTTTAAATGTAGCCGACCTTCAACGTGATTGGCTGCCGGAAATTAGAGCGACGGGACTATAGGTGCATTAAAGAACGTATGTTTCAGCCTACGCTTAAAGAACCTAAAAATCTAAGGTCTAATGATAACTGTTGGGCATTATTACTATTTTTTGTTAAATTTTATTCCTGATCACCAGAGACCGGAAGTTTAAGTAATCATTAAGTAATCATTTTAATCATTAAAATAAGTAGACAAAAAGGCATCATAAATAGCTAAAATAGGTAGGCAAAAACGCATTATAAATAGCTAGAATACGCAATAAAAGGCAATTAAAAAACCTTGCACTAGACTCAGAACCTTGCACTTTCCACAAAGGAATTTCGGCAGCAAGAAAAGCTTTATATAAGTCGAATGCAAATTGAGACAGTTTCTACATTGGACAGACAGGCAGATCATTTCAAATTCTATACAAAGAACACATTAAAGCAATAACCAGAGGACACAATACACCTACATATGCCGAACACATAACTAATTCTAACCACACATACAATAACATAAATACAGACATGGAAATCCTACACATACAACCCAAAAACCAAAAACTCAACACACTAGAACAATATGAAATATACAGACACACTAAAACACACCCCAATCAAATTCTCAACACGCAGATCAATTTCAGAACACACACTATTTGACACTACTCTTCATCACACGAACGCACCCACACAACAGGCAGCGAAGTTGAGATAGCGCCGAGATCGAGATGGTGTCAAATAGCACCGAAACAGCTGTAAGCCGCACATGCTTACATAATTAACACGAGTAAGATCGCCATTTAATTATGCAAATTGAGATTTTCGACTCGATGTTGCAATTACTGTTGGAAGCAAAGAAATCTTCTTCCCAGTAGCCTTGGAAAGTGCATTTTTTTTGTTTGGCTCTACTGATACTGTAGTTTGCGATATGAAATATTTAGCTAGCTACAACACTTGGACCTAGAGACAGCACCGATCAAGTATTCACCTCACTTCGCGCACGCGCAATAGAAGCATTCTGTCGGCTGCTGTTCGGTCTGTGGGAAGGGAGTACACAGTACAATATCACGGGAGCGGCCAGTGAGCGATCTGTGAGCCAGACTTTACAATATTGTCGAGGTCCCTACCAACGTAAGATTAAACTAGCATGCAAATATACGCTAAACAAACATTGTAATTTTTTTTACTTACTCCTTTCCTAGGCTGAAAGCTGAGAATACTGTCAAATGCACTGGTGAATGTTCTGCTCCCTCTTGAAGTATTTAGCGTGTCCACATTGTGTAATGTCACTTCACTGTCACAATAAATGTCACATTTCTCACAATCAAACAAATCTACAGTATCTTGCAATACGACACATAAAACGATTAGGTACAATGAGTACAGACAATGTTATTATATTTGTCCAACTTACGCAATTTCACAATTAGTCGGTCCGAGTGGCGCAGTCTGCATATCGCTTAGCACTGGTTTTCTACATCCAAGGTTGCAGGTTCGATCCCGGATCAGATCAGTAGCATTTAAGTCAAAAGTCTAATGTCAGTAGATTTAGTTGCATATAATAAAGAAAAAAATTCATGCGGGACAAAATTCCAACACACGGGCACAGGCCTTGGCGCAGTACATACAATTAACCGTCGTTAAATAAATATCATAACACAGTTTCACAATCGGACCTGTTACATGCAATGACAATGGATGGTTTTTATTACAAAGTACCGGTAGTTAATAGTAATATACGTTACAAGAGCTGTATGTTGACGTTTTCATGTTCGAGGAAAAGACTGAAAAAACGAAACGTAGTTGAGCTTTTTTAATTTCCGAGAACATGAAAACAAACATACGACTCGTGTATCGTACATTATTTTGTGCGAAGATCGTTTATTACAAACCTGAAAGACGAATTTATAATTAGTTGCAATGAAATCTCCATGTTGGTTTCTGTTTAATGACGGCAACTTCGGAAAACCAAAATATATTTCTTCCACATTGTTGCTATAAAATGTTTTCTGTGTTTACTATACTCCAGCAGGCCGTGATATACGTCTGTCTTTTTTCCCCCCAGTCTATAAATGCGAACTTAAAACAAACGGTAAGGTTATGTAATGATTTATTTTTCATTTTAATATTTTAACAATATTATTTATATAACATATTGCAGTAATAACATCGGCATCTGGAATCTCGTTGATTTTTTCACGGCTTCCTTAATGTTACTTGTATCAGGAATGCAATAACATTCGTGGAGTAATAGACTTTACTTAATTTTTGCAAATATTTAAGAACAATAATTAACATTGCAATTTAGGTGAAATTGCAGTGGTAAGTTTCCAATTTATAATTATTACTGTGTTAAACGTCTCTAAAAATAATATGTTAAAAGCCTAAAGCAGTAAAATGAATGTCGCGCTTAAGCGGTAAGAAGAGGGAAATTGTTATGTGTGTTACGTTGGGAATACTGAATGTGATATTTCACACTTACCGCGTATTGGTTCTGTGCGGAAAACAAGCAAATACGCACGATCTCGCACAAAATAAGTAACACAAATAATAATTGTTTGTCTTGTATATATCGGTACTGTAAACTTATTTCACACTTCCTACTGTGTTGAATATCGTGCTTGAAGTATTATGTTAGTAGCGATAGCATGACTTTCCTCCAGAGAAGGTTTGGACATTTTATTTTTAGATTGCCCTTGGATTTTTTTGTTGAAAAGAGCCTCTCTGGACGGATTTTTTTTGTTCCCAGGGCAAACACTGACGCCAGCTTTGTTGCGTCTAACTACAGATGCTACATTGTTTTTATTGAGTTCGGGAAAATTCACTGAACGACATTGTTTTTTCTGACGACGGAGATTTGAGGAGTGATAAAAATATTTGTCACACAAGTCACACTGATAATTACCCTTTCCATTATCTCTCCTACCTTTAGGCGCTAATTCGTTTACCTGTGAAGGATGACACTTTATATATGCTCGCAAGCTTTTATTCAGTTCGTATTCACGACCACACACGGAACACAGGAACATTATTGCTGTTCATTCGGACATAAACGAATAACAAATTTCATACAACACAGGGAAGACTGAATCTTGAAATTTACTCACTTCACATTTGCGCGGGATCACTTGTTAATATTTGATATTTATTATATTATAGATCACAGACAAAGTACATACAAGTAAATCAATTTAACCCTTACATTACACACTTTACAACAGTCACTTGTTAATAATGTGCCATCATTCATGCCCACACTCGGAACAGAGTTCACGACCACATTTTCGCGCGGAATCACTAGTTCATAATAGGTTCGTTCCAACAAGCGGTTCATGGATTAGTTCATGTACGGTTCCTGTACCATCTTATGCGCATGCGCTAGTTGAGCATCTGCTATGGGATTGAAACTGGACTGGACGCTGTTGGAACGCTTTCACGGATCATTATGTACTAAATCCAGAGATGCTACAACTTTGATCATCTTTGCTAAGAACGGGATGCTTATTATTATCGTTTCGCAGCTAATTCTAATTGCAGAAAATAGAATTTCGATCATTTTCTATAAAAAGATGACAAAAAATATGGAAGGCAAGAATTGCTCTAATTCAATGTCGTATACTGGGGGACTCTCATCTAAAAATAGTTATTTTTTTTAATTATTAATGTATGTACGTTATTTATTATACTTTTAATCAAAGCTGCATGTTGAAATTGTAATTAACTATTTCAATACCCAAACAATTTCCATTCCCTTTCTTTTTGACGAAAATTAAAATTAAATCTCAAGTTTTATTATTCGTCTGTACTGTCACTTTTCATCTTAACCTCATTGATGTGAACAGTCGATCATGTCTTTCTTCAGTATCCAGGCGACGTTGATGAGCTTATGCGCATGTGCGTCTTGCGTACTCTTCCGTACATGCCACAATCCGCGGACAATTTCTGACCGTTCCGAACCCGTGTCAAAAGCTTGTTGGAACGCCCGACTGCAGTACATGTTTCCGGTTCAGGACTGGTTCGGATTGTGTTGGAACGCTTTTTCTGTACTGCGCATGCTCACGATGGTTAAGCCTCGTTCACACTTTTCAAGTAACTTGAATTCAAGTCACTTGAAAAGACGAACTTGAAAAGTGTGAACTATGTTTCAAGTTCACTTGAAATTAATCAACGTCTTGAATTCAAGTTTCAAGTGAAGTTGGATCCCTTTCTACTTTTTACTTGACTTGAAAGGACACTTGAAAAGTGTGAACGTCACTTGATAACTTGAATTCAAGGAGAAAAGCGCGGGAATTTAAATTAACAACTGTTTTAAGAGTGTCAAATTAACAGCTGATTGGTTTTCTGTTCTACTGTGACTGCAACCTGTGTATATTTTTGTGTGACTTTACTTCGTTTATAGTGTTTTTTGTTTTTCCTTTTTATTTCTGTTATTGTATTTGTATTCCTGGTGCTGTGGAAGAGAAGGCCTGATGGCCTTAACTACACCAGAATAAATATTTAAGTAAATAAATAAATAAATAAATAAATAAATAAATAAATAAATAAATAAATAAATAAAAATAATAGGAAACAGTAGTAAATGAAATAATGACGACATATTTGAGTTTCTGAAGTTGTATAAAATTCACGAAGGCCTGCGGATTATAGAAACTGCAAAGTTTCGTAACAGAAATGCAAAGGAAGCTGCCAAGGAAGGAGGAGTTCATTGAAGAACCGAACAGCAGAGATTTTAACGTGGACACAGATGAGATAGCCTATGAAAGACAATAAAAAACAAACTGTAGCTAGAGAAGAAGTGAGGAAGATAAGAGGGATTAAAAAGAGACGAGCGTTGCTTGAAGGGATGACGTTTATCGCCGAAAGTGGCATGGTTCAATGTGATTGATAGATTTTTTTTTGGGAACTGTAACAACTTCAAGATAATCACTTTCAATTATGGTAGATCAGACTTGCTTATATTTTATTACATTTACTTAAGAATTATTAAATCTCCTTTAAGATTTCACTTATTCTATTTATAATAGTATTTCTCTTACTAATCCAATTCCTAGCCCATACTGAACAACGCGTCTTCCATTTCTTCAATATATGATCAACCGCATCTTCTTCAAGCGGAGGCTTGCTACTACATAAATTCCTAATTGCACAACTTCCATCGACGCCATTTTATCCTACTTGAAACTTGAATATGTCTGAACTGCGACTTGAATTTAGTTACTTGAAATCACGTGACTTGAATTCAAGTTACTTGAAAAGTGTGAACGAGGCTTTACGGACGGTTCCTGACTGTTGTTGGAACGAACTTAATAATGTTCCACCGAGTTCTTCTTCGGTTAGTATGCACAACAACAAACGGAACATAAGAGAACGCCTACACACTGAACACAGGATATAATAAAACTTCATAAATGTTCATAAGGACATAAATATATTTCGATAATTCAAACTCAAAGTGATTTCACTAATTTTCCACGTGTTTTCCACTTTCGGCCGCGGGATTATCATATGTTTCCGAAAGCGTCCGATCTGCGACACGAACATTTCCGAGTATCCCGAGGGTGCGCATGCGCAATGCAATCATGAAGATTTGAGCGGTGCTGTCTCTAGGCCCGAGTGCTACAACAACGTCGTCATTGCGACGTTGTTGTAGCACTGAAAGAAAAATAACCGTTAAAAATAACATTAGACCCGCACTCATTGTTGCCTTGTCAAATAAACATAAGCGATAATTAAAACGCTTACTGTTATACATTTTTGCACGGCAGCACTCTTTGTTGCAAAGAGAATATGAACTGACTGAAAGACAATAATATACATTCTGTGAAGTCACTTTCATTGTAGCGGTTATAGAAATAAATTAAAATATACTTGTAGGAAATTTTTAAGGATAAATGAATAAATAATAGATAAATAATAAAATAAAGGCAAAAAAGCATTTATTTTGTAAATTAGGTATTTATATTTAAAAAGGCAGAAAAGGGCAACATAAGACTGCGACATTTCAATCACAGAGCGAAAATAACACTTAATTGTGCGCTTTAGAATCAAAATGTAGACAACTCCTTGTTTCAAATTAGGACAATTCCTTCAGTAGCCAATGAGAAGCCCACATTCGTAACACCTTTTCCCATCACGCATTGCGAATCCAACATGGCTTATTGTTTATATAAGTACTGTTTTACGTAAATTTGCTTTGAAACAGTTAGAAGAGACTTAGATTCAAAAATAGACATTTTCACTTTAAATATGGCTTCGTTTGGTTCCAAAAACAGACAACTCAATGACTTAGTTTCAGAGATGGACAACTCCACTTTTTAAGCTTAAATTTCGACTTGAATATTAACTTTAATCACATTTTGAGACTGAAAAAAACATTTCTATAACCTATGAGAATGTTTATAGACAATGTACGTATAACGGTGACATTGGTTTCCAAGGATCTAGTTTTTCGCCTCTCCTGTAACAAAAAAAAAGCAAAAGTGGAGTTGTCCAACTTTGATACCAAGCTCTTCAAATTGTTTCTATGCATCTGAAGTCTGATTAGTGGAATATGTAGTTAGTTGGCGATGTATGCATTGGAGGGGGAAAGGAACTGACCACCCTACCCCATTATCTCCTGGCCTAGTTGCCTCATAAGTGGTGCCTTATTGGTATCTTGGGCTGGTTGGTTTCAGTTTATGTATAGACGTCCTAAACAACCAATAAGGTCAGTATATTAGCGTATTTTTAATTACCATTATGAAACCAAAAATTATGCAAGTATATATATATGTATATGTATGTATGTATATGTATATGTATGTATGTATATATATATGTATATATGTATATATATATATATATATATATGTGTGTGTGTGTGTGTGTGTGTGTGTCAATATTATTAAAATTCACTAATAATATAATTAACGGCAAGTAAAATTCACTATCACAAAATTAAATATAGTTAAAGCACAGTCTAGTATATACAGTTACGAAGCTCAATACGTAGTAAATATGCATCTATAGATAGTTGCTAACCACTAGGATCGCTAATATCGCCTCATTACAGACAATGCGAAATAGTACCGGCACAGTCTATAGTTCTTAGTACCCTTACAACTCGAGCTACGTGACTGTATATACTAGATTGTGGTTAAAGCCAGTAGAATGATGTTCCAGTGCCGCCGACCGCACTTCACCGAATCGGACGTCAAAATGTCTTGGTATCTTTTGTGAGGTTCAGACTTGTTTTCGGTCAGTTGACTAAACAACAACTATTATAATTATTTTACTATTTCGTTCAGCATGATCATCGTAGCCTATAAATACATTAAATTACCCTTTCCGAACTTCTGCGTTAGAGTAATTTATTGGCGAAATAATGGTACTGAAAATGCAGCCAGTTTATTTCGTTTTTACTGTCTCTATGGCGATCGTCATATGTTTCAACTCAACAGACTGTAGCGTTGTAGCTCGCGTTCAGAGGCAGTGTTAATACTGGTAGTACGAATGAAATAAAACAACTAAATAAAAGTGATAGTTCTAAATCAGTTTAGATTATTAGCGGGAAGTGATCGTGCAACTGTATAGTTTTCTTCTGTAATGACATGATATGAGAAGGCAATATTTGTGGTTATTTTTATTTGGAACACTGGTGTTGATTTGAACGAAGAGATGCTATCCTAGAATTTGTAGTTGCACATACGAATTGTTAGAAAAACATACAAAAATACAGGCCTATTTGAGCGTTACTAGTGCTTCGTATTACATGACAGAAGATAGTATTTAAGGTTGTATGTAGTGAATTGAATTGAATATGTTGAGAGCTTATGTTTTGAGTGTTGTAGCAAGATAAAAGATCGGTTGCATCTAATAATTTGTGGCGGATTACATTGTTGTTCTGAAATAAACTCTTAATTGTTGTGATAAGGAAATGTTGTGCATTTCAAGCGGCAGTCTGATTTCTTCTGCAATGTCATCGGATATAAGAGGTACGTTTCATCATAAGTTCATTTAAATAGTTTTTACGGTACGGTATACATTTTTTATTTCGTCTTGAGCTCGACATTAAAAAGTACTGGGTGAACTGCTCCCTTAATTTGAGATTTTTTTGTTATTAGCGTAATTATAATATCATTCCTAGCTGAGTAGTTAGCTTCTCTGCCCTCCACCCTGGCGACCCCGGTTCGATTCCTGTCTGGGTCATGAAGGAATTCAGTGGCGGGCTGTGCCTGCTGCCTTAGGGTAGACTCTACTTTTTAGAAATAACTGAATGTCACTACTACATGGCAATATTTTATAATCCAGCTTTAGAAGCATATTATGTATTATAGTCACTAAATCATTCTAGCAGATTTCGACAACGAGCACGAAACTAATAAAGAAATAACACAAAATTTTAAAGAAATCGTATCAAAGGAAAACTTCATTCTTTCCTCTTGCTTCGTAAACTCATTGATAATGTCGCTGTAAAATTTTGAAGAATTTTAAGTTGTAGCTTCTTCTCTGTTGATATTAAGGCTAGGTCGTTCAATCTTTTGTATTGTATTGTATTGTATTGTATTGTATTGTATTTATTAACATTCCATGGTATTCATACATTGCTTAACAGCTAGAATATGGAACAAGTCAAAAAACTTAATACTATTATAAAGTCTTAATTTATAGTCACAGTCTAGATGAAATATATACAGAAGAGATTTACAATATAGTCTACTAGTACAACACAAAGTTTTAGTATTAATTTCATGAAGCGTTATTGAATGTCATGAATTCACCTACAGAATAGAAGGCGTGAGAAATTAGGTACTTCTTTAATTTGGTCCTAAATAATCTTATGTTTTGAGTTTCATTTTTTATATCGATAGGGACCTTCTTTAATTTGGTCCTAAATAATCTTATGTTTTGAGTTTCATTTTTATATCGATAGGGAGGCTATTAAAAATTTTTACTGCTATATAACGCGCTCCTTTTTGATAGCATGATAGACTTGCCGATGGAATATGAAAGTCATTTTTTGACGTGTATTTATGCTATGAACTGTTGAATTAGTTACAAAGTTTTCACGATTACATACGAGGAAGATTATTAATGAAAAGGTGTACTGACAAGCCATGGGCATTGTTTGTAGTTTTTTGAAAATAGTCCTACAAGATTCCCTAGATTTGGCACCTACTATTATTCTAATTACTATTTTTTGTAATAGGAATATACTGTTACTATCTGTGGAATTTCCCCAGAATATTATTCCAAAACTCATTACCGAGTGAAAGTATGCAAAGTATATTGTTTTTAAGACATTGATATATAATATCTTTTGCATAGATCTAATAGCAAAACATGCTGAATTTAGTTTGGGGGTAATTTCTTTAATATGATTTTACCAATTTAACACATTATCGATTTTTAAGCCAAGAAATTTGGTTGTTGTTGTTTCTAATAGGGATCTATTGTTACTTATTGCGCTATAAATTTTGCCAGGTTGAATTTGGACAGGATTTAAATTGAATTATGTTAGTTAAATTGAATTATGTTTCTTACCCTTGAGTCGATCGTTCAAATGATTTCATTCGTTTAAGGACAGAAATGATCTTTAGACCAATGCTAATGTGCTGGATATGAACAAAAACTATGTCAACTCGTACAGTTCAGAGAATGCTGTGTGGAGCCACTTAAATTTCAGATGTGTGGCTAGTTAATGAGACTATTTGCGACGAATCATTTGGGTCAATATAGAGTATCCACCAGCCACTGACATGCATTTCAAAAAGTGTTTTCTGCTACAAGAGAGAAAATTCTAATTAACTGAAGTGTCCTGAATCTGAATCTGTATTCATATTTTCTGTATCACGTCAAGTTTTTCTGTAATTTTGAAAAGAGAAATGAAAAAACGACAAAATTGACAAAGTTATTGATTTAGAAAAAATAAATTTAATTTAAATTATAGGATTTAAGGGCTTGGACTGTCGAGCCGACGCTGTAGGGTCGCCCCTAACCCGCCCCTAGCCACTCAATACTAGTAGTACTACCACCAGTACTAAGGGCTTGGAGCTCTAGGTCTGGTCTGGGGATGAGATCTGGCTCTATATAAGGACTATGGCAGGATGGTCCGTCTGTCAGTATCGCATTCAAGTCTCGACGCACATATTATTCTAATTTAATTGTCACAAATACAAGACAAATATAGTTACTGCACCCCCTAAGATTCTCAGAGCTAGCCAGGTAATATCGTTAATTGGTAATGGTACTTATGTATGTACGTCACTCATAACATAATAGGCTTAACAACCAACGTGCTTCAACGGAATAGTTGTTTTAGCAAAGTGGTAATAAAGAGATTGGGGTTTTCCGAGAATTATGTCGGTGACAAGTTTTGAGTGAATATTTTCTCATCTCGCAAATAGCGGAGAATGGGAAATTTTGCACAACATGTTAAAAGTTAACGAGTTTAGTTAAAGTGCGTATGTAACTGAGTCGTGGTGTAATTGAATTTTATGTTTATTTTATGAAAGGGGAAGTCATTGTGATGTTGGAAAAGATTTAGCTTGTAAGAGTTTTATTCAAAATTCAAATTTATTCATAATTTTCATTTGAGTGGTATGAATAGATACCCGAAGTGAGCATGTACTCGTACTTGGGTACAGTCCGGTATGCCGGCACTGACACATTTATATAGGAATTTATACCTACTCAGCTCAAAGTAGGTGTTGAAAATGTCCCCCATCAACTGCTACACACTGTTGACACCTTCTTATGAAATTGTTAATTACTTTAAGAAGTTCTGTTTCACTGCTCCTGCTTCTGAATGATGCTGAAACTGATCAGGAAGAGGAAAAGGAATCGGTTGGTCACTGGCTGAGAAGAGACTGCCTACTGAAGGATGCACTGGAGGAAATGGTAAACGGGAGAAGAGTTCTGGGTAAAAGAAGATATCAGATGATAGACGACATTAAGATATATGGATCGTATGAGGGGACAAAGAGAAAGACAGAAAATCGGAAAGATTGGTGAAAGCTGGGTTTGCAGTGAAAGACCTGCCCTTGGGCAGAACACTAAACTAATGATGTACAGTAGTGGCAAAAAAAGAACCGGACCGACCCTTGTAGCTGATTTCAGAGCCTTGTTCACTCCAGAGCACGATAGACTGGTAACTAAGACTTTCGTGGTTCGAATCTTTTCTGGGAAGGAAACTTTTTTTTATTCCTTATTCAAATTTATTCCCAATACTTTTCGATTAGAGCGATATTTTACTACTTAATTTAATTCCCAGAACATGAATTTTACCAGCAATCGAAAAGTGAAGTGAACATATTGTTCAGAAGTTACGTTTTCATGCATAAGTTCCCATAAGTGGCCTCAGTGGAGTTCACCTGAAAAATGTGTGTTTTTTTTAAATAGGTTGCTGAAAGACACGTTTCATTCATGTAATGAAGTTTTATACCAATTTAAAAACATCTGAAGATACTCTACCTTGTATAACTCAATTCATTTGTCTAATGATTCATAAAATCTGTTTTATAGATTAATGTACTCTAGCAACTGAATACTTCATGACGGTCTGAAACAATTTTTAAAATTATTTCATGCGATCTTTATTTTCAAAAATTTGAAAAACACTGTGTGAAAGTTATTAGGAATTTGACATATCATTAATATATAATATCTATAATATATAATAAAGTAGCCTATGTCATTTATATTTACAATATTTTCGTCAATTATTTGCTTGATCATCCTGTATATAAAATAATTCTCGTCTACATGCATTTCTCATGAGTTAATGTTTGAATCAATATATTAGTGATGTGTTTGAATGCTTGTCTGGGATCAGCCGTCGGGTTGGAGAGCACACAGGTAGAATTTGATACGGCAGTGTGAACAAACATAACAGTATTATTCGCCTAGGGCTATTTGCATAAGTTGGATCCGTCTGGCGTCAAATTCGGATTTATTCCGAGCATTAGTTGGGCGTGCGATTGTACACAAAGGACTAGTATAATGCGTGTTGACATTGGCTTCCTTGCCCGCTGCGAAATCAATTCATACAGCCCTGCCTGTTTAATCGAATGAACTGGCCCCCGAGCCAACAATTTCGAAGTGACAAGCCAAAGAAATTCCTGTCGCTGGCGGCTGTGTTGTGAATTTTCTCTGTCACGTAATCCCTTTTCAAATTATTTGATCGGCCCTCTGGTAGCTCGGTCTAGAGCGCCTGGTTTATCCTTTCGAGCATTCGATTTCGATTTCCGGTATTGAACATGTTATTTCTAAAGTGAAGGTCGAAAGATTAAGGTTTTCTCCGGATGTCTCCCGTTTCCTTCAACTTAAAATAATTAATTTCATCACAAATCTTCATTTCTTTGTAACCTTCCTCTCATTTCATATGCAGTAATATAATATCACTCATCAAAATACAGTCAAAATATTTTTAAATTTAGCCTATAACTTTTTTATTTACGGTTTTATATAAAAAACTTCAGACATAAGTGTTGGTGGAGGGCATCGTGTGGGTCACATTGACTTTGTTTTCTATAGTTGCGTTGCCGAGTTCTCGAAAACTCTAACAATCAGTTTACTTAAAAATAAAAAAAGGGAGCTACACAACTTCCATTGCATTTTTAACGTCTATTCCTCATAGAGACGTCATTAAATACATAACCAGAAAACTGCACAACCATTGGCAAACATCGTGGACAGAGTCATCATCCAGAAAACTTCATGAAATAGTACAACATTTCAGAATGAAATATCCACTACAGAATTTTAAACGTCAAGATCAAGTAATAATCACCAGATTGCGAGTTGGCCACGCCAAAATTACACATTCTTATCTTCTAGACAGAACTCTTCCTCCAACATGCACCAATTGCCACAGTAGGATCTCTGTACGCCATTTAATTTCTGAATGTCCACTATATCACCTTCATCGAGATCAATTCCATAATACCAACAGACTTATCAACAGTTCTAAACAACCCATCATTCAGTTAAAATTTAATTAAATTTCTGAAAACTATCAACATTTACAAATGTATCTAAAATGATTATTGTAATACAGTAAACTCTATGTAAACTGTAAGAATTTTTTATGTATTGTCGCGATATGACTTCCTAAGTTAAAGCGACATAAAATAAATAAATTAAAAAAACAAAAACGAAAACCCTAGTAACGCCGGATACTTTAAGCTATAGAGGATTTCACATTAAGAAAAAAGCATTAAGTACATTATCACAGTCTAGTATATACAGTGACGAAACTTGAGTTGAGAGGGTGCTAGGAACAATAGACTGTACCGGTAGTATTTCGCATTTTCTGTAATGAGGCGATATTAGCGATCCTAGTGGTTAGCAACTATCTATGGATGCATATTTACTACGTATTGAGCTTCGTGACTGTATATACTAGACGGTGATATTACGGTGCTAATCAACCAAATGACCAGTTGCCATAGAAACGCCAACCTACCATATAGCTTCTACAATGTACTAGGCAAGGCCCCTGAAACAATGCTTTTTTCTTAACGTGGAATCATCTTATAGAAGAAGATGAATATCTGTGAAGAAAAAGAATAAAGGATAGACAACAAAAAATTAATACGAATGTATGTGCAATCCAGAGTTCCAACTATTATTGTAAGCAGCTGGTTCATAGGAGAAATAAGGCTGTTTCTGTTTGTGGGTTGTTCAAAGCGATCCATCTGTTGAAACAGAACTGACAACGTAAATTAAAAAACTCTGTCCTGAAATGTTTTTTCACCTAATTCCTTGTAAGAATTCACAGTTTCCTTTAACATAACTTCACGCTCACCATCATTCCTATCCAAGTAATCGAAATACAATAATTATTCGTCTTCGAAATCATCAGCTGACTGCCATTTTATTTTACGATATATCTTCTTTAAACTTTACAATATGGCCGGTTATATATTACAGAGGTTAACATCTTGTATAAGTCCTAACCGAGGCCAATATGCCGTAAAAATGCTTAATTAGGGGTTAGGTGGCAATTTTTATTGGTGATTTACACTAGTGGACGTTGATGCACGCGACCGTTATTGTTTCATAGTCCTGGCCCCGTTCATAAAATTTTTACCACGTATTGTGCTTCTTGTATGTTTATTATAATATGATTCGTTTGGGAAGACGTAAAATAAAATACTATAAAATTATATCAGAATTGATACAAAACTTACTTCAGTTCAGTATGATGTTAAAGTAGGAGTTTTGTATAACTGTTTTTACGAACAAAATAAATCAGATTATCTCTTAGCGACGACTGAATAAACAAAATGCCGTTCACTACAAGACAACGAGCTAAGTGCGCGTTGAGTTTTACAGAATTTGAAAGTGTAACATTAGTTCAACTTCTTTTTTGTCCTCGAGTGTGTTGTTCGAAGACCTCCGGATTGCTTAAACCAGGCCTGCACAAACAGCGCTCAACGAAACGGAGAGGAAGGTACGTCAGAATAACATAGACTTGCTATAGGTAGAGGAGAGGGAAACGACCAGTTATCTAGCGGAGTGCAGTGTGTAGGCCTATTCTCAGTAACTGTTTCACGTTGCTTACCTACTGCTAGAGTACAGTATGGAGGAATCTAAAAGACGGAGCATAACATTTAACATTTAACGATTTACAGCTCGAACTTATTGATCTTCAATGTGACCTAAGGGCTAAAGATCGTTTGAATAATACTACTAGCCTGGTTGAGTTTTACAAGACTAAATATTAGCAATAATATCCACGACTACACAGGCTGGCTGTGAAAATGATTGCTATGTTTGGCTCAACATTTGTATTTGTGAGCAACTGTTTTCTATAATCAACTTCAATAAAGGCAGATATCAAACATCTGTAACTGCTGTTTCATTATGATCAGTAGGCTACTATTCCTTTCAGCTGCCAACAGCATAAAACCTCGTTTTGTTGTACTGATAAATAAAATATAACAAAACGATATTGTACATTTAAGTAGCTATAGAATTTCTATTCTTTATGTAAAATAAATACTTCTTTATTAATTTATAATAGTCCAAGATAGTTTCGCAAACACTGAACGAGAATTCATTTCATAAGCACTCGTAATAGTACTTTCTTTTTTGTTTATTTTGTACGAGATCCGCCCCTTCTTCCAGTCCACCCTTATACAGAGCGCAGCTAATATCTGCATTCCGCTCTCATGAGCTGTGAGCCGGCTCTGAGAGCGCAAACCTTGTGCAGGCAAACTCTTCGCAAAGATGGCTATACGATATTCAACTTTTTAACATTATCTAAAACTCTATCCTTACGTACGGCAAGAAACATCTCTAGACATTACGCCAGGGATGCGAAACATGTACTCACTGAGTACTTTCCCCTCTTTTTCTCCTTAAACCCAGTCCAATGTCAGTGCCGAGCACGTGGTCTTGACCCCTCAGTATAATGTGAACAAGTCAAAATAAATGAGATGTACAAAGTATAAAAATACGAGACAATAATAATAATGACAATGATAATAATAATAATAAAAATAATATAATAATAATAATAATAATAATAATAATAATAATACTAATAATGATTACAGACTGGATTTTAAAGGGAAAATTTTCATAAAAAAGAACAAAAAAAAAAAAAAAAAGAAAGAAAGTTATGGCCAAAAAAAAAAAAAAAAGGATTTGATAAAAGGACTATATTACTCCCCAAAACACACTTCAGCACATTCATGGACATAAATGGCACACATAATATTACATTTATCTCTTCACAACATTAGGAAAGTGTTGTATTTGATACAGTCAAAAAAGGACTTGAAAAAGAATTATGTTACTCCCCAAAACACACTTCAGCACATTCATGGATATACATGGATACATAATCTTACATTGATCGCTTCACAACATAAGGAAAGTGTTGTTTTTGATCACATTCAACATTTCAATATGTTTCAATATGATTCTGTCTCTTTGAATGGAGAATGTCTTTATAAACAGAAAATGCCCGCTCAACATCAACTAAAATCAGAGCTGAAAATGTTTTTTTATCCTGAACTGTAAATCAGCACACTTTATTAGTTTTTCAATATCTGGAATAGGAAGAAGAACGATATTTATTTTGCTTGCTCAGGAAGTTATAGGTCTGTTGGAAAAAAATATAGGAAAATTATCTAAATGTTTAAGATATTCTGTCAAAAAAGACCAAAATAAGAGATATTTAAAAAAAGGGGAAAAAAAGTGAATATGGACTAAAAAGGGGGGAAAAAAAGGGAAGTCAAAACCACATAATTTGGTCAGTGGAAGATAGTTTATGAACATCGTAATTAATTATTTCATGTTTCATGTTGAAATAAAAAAAGAGATTCCCTTTAAAATCCAGTCTCTAATAATTATAATAATGATAATGGTAATAATAAGAAAATAGTAAATGCAAAACACACAATGAACACAATATTTATTAGGTACACACAGCAAGAAAAATTATGATTATAAGTAGCTCAAGTTATCACATGATAAACATGCCATTATCGGGAAATACGTTACAACAAAAACAGATAAAATAAAATAAATATCACTAGAATATAAAACATGTAGTGAATACGTGAAAACATGCAATAAAACACTTGTCATAACAGTAAGTTAGTTTGGCAACTCGTCATAAGATAATTTTCTAACTTGGATTTGAACAGATTTCAAGGTTCGGCAGTCCTCGACTTCAGGCGGCAGAGAGTTCCATTGACAGTAAGTAGCAACAGTGAAGGATGAGGAATACAGAGATGATGTGTGAAGTGGAATTTCTAGCGTGTTATCGCATTGTGATCGAGTAGGCCTACTAATATTATGATAGCGAGAGAGAGAGAGCGAGAGAGCGCGAGAGCGAGAGCACGTATGGTCCTTAATCTATCGCCAAGAAAGCCTGCCCATACATTGATTGAGAATCGGTGCTGATGCTTTGTTTCTTCAAGTGCATAATTTTCATCAGTCCACACATGCTGATTACGAAAATTCACAACACCATCTCTGCTGAACCCTGCTCATAACCGCAATCAGACTTTTCTTTTCAGTATTCCTTGCGACGTATCAGTATTCCATGCCAGGAGTGTCACTTACGGTACGATTATCTGATAGCCTGCTGTATTGTAAGGCAGAAAAATGCATTGCCATAAATGGACGTCACATTGAAGAAGCATCCCCTTTGAACAATTGTTCAGATCTCAGAAACTATGTGTTGTAGGACCCATGTTTATTTGACATTTTTTTTTCTTGTTTTGATGCATACTATCACCTCCTGAAATATTGGATACTTTTTTTAACACTCTGTATTTACTATTTTATAACTGCGTATATTATGGCATATCTCATGAATTAAAGTTTCCAGTCTTTGATTGTTTCCTATATTTGTGTAGTGCTGACATCAGTTAAGTGAGTTAAGTGCTTTGAATACTCGTATATTTAAGAACAGGTGGAGTATTGAAGTTACCTGTGCTTTCCATTGACGGGTAATCTCTGATTTTATTCGAACGGATTTTGAGGTTTGGTCGATATACTCGTAAATCTGTATTGGCAATAGAACTTGAACTACGCCCGTGAGATTCTAGGAAGGATGTTGCAATTACAAAGCTGAGCTCGGTCCAGCGATTGTGATAATGCGCTTAATATCAGTGGGAACCGCATCTTAGAGTTCACCTGCAGTTCTGGGAAGTGGGGCCGCATTAGAATTCATCCGAGTGTAATCTGCCGTGGCAAAACTTTGTGAATTTATTTTTCAGAGGATCCGATTTTCTTCTCTCTGTTACTTTAGTAGGCGTTCGCAATTTTCTGCCACGCTTGGTAGACCTGGTCGGTTTAACAGTTGAATGCCTTTTGCTCAAGTTTTCCTTTATTACATAATAAAACAAAGACCGAATTCACTGATCAATACAGATTCTTACGGATTCTTCAAGTGTGAACAAAAATAGTTTTAATGAAATTATCGTTTAAAATTGAGTGAAACAATGGCACAAAGGGCAAGAGTAAGTTTTTCTCAGATGTAAATTTAAAATGTTTCATCTACCTCAAGAAATCAGGTATTTGAACACGGGCTGTCAAATTCGATGTACAGAGGTGTGAAAATTATTAGAATAATCTTAATTTTAAAGGTTTTTTAATAGTTCCTTCACAAATATTAATTGAATTGATGAATATTGGTATATATTACTATACTGATGTAGGATATATTTACTACTAACAATGCCGGAAAGCATTGCTTTACATTGGTATTTTTCTTATTTTACAATTGTTATGGGAATTCAGAAATTATTATATTATGTTGGCGGAATTGGAAACATAAAACATTATATGCACAAAACAGATGTATACGTTCATTTGAACCTTCGCAACAATGTAAACGCAAAGAACAATTTGTTTAAAGCATTTCTTAATTAATTTTTTATGTTTCCAATTCCGCCAACGTAATTTAATAATTTCTGAATTCCCATAACAATAAAATTGTAAAATAAGAAAAATACCAATGTACAACAATGCTTTCCGGCATTGTTAGTAGTAAATATATCCTACATCAGTATAGTAATATTATATACCAATATTCATCAATTCAATGAATATTTGTGAAGGAACTATTAAAAAAAACCTTTAAAATTAAGATTATTCTAATAATTTTCACACCTCTGTATGTCGTAAATTTGGACCGTAAATGTGTTTATTAGCTTACATATAATTTAACATTTGGGCCACTACAGCTTTTAAAATTTATTTTAACGATGCTCACTCACTCACTCACTCACTCACTCGATCGCGAATTTCATCAACAACACACTCACTCAGTTGATATTAACTCACTTGATTGCGAAATGACTCACTAACTCAATTGATCGCGAATTTAACCACAACTCAATCGATGGCGAATTTAATCACTACTGACTCACTCGATCGAAAATTCAATCACTAACTCAGCCACTCGATCGAGAATTCAATCATTAAATCACTCACTCGGTGGAGAATTCAATCTCTAACTCATTCACTTGGTCGAGAATACATCACTAACTCGCTCATTCGTTCGAGAATTCGATACTAACTCATTCGATCGTCAGTTTAATCACTAACTCGATCGCGAATTTAATCACTAACTCATTCATTTGTTCGCGAATTTAATTACTAACTCATTCATTCGGTAGCGAATCACTCACTCACTCACTCACTCACTCACTCACTCACTCACTCACTCACTCACTCACTCACTCACTCACTCACTCACTCACTCACTCACATTATATATATATATATATAACAATTTAAATTGTGGTTTATTTTACGACGCTCGCAACTGGAGAGGTTATATCAGCGTCGCCGGTGTGCCGGAATTTTGTCCCGCAGGAGTTCTTTTACATGCCAGTAAATCTACTGACATGAGCCTGTCGCATTTAAGCACACTTAAATGCCATCGACCTGGCCGTGATCGAACCCGCAACCTCGAGCACAGAAGGCCAGCGCTATACCGATTATTCTACAGGGTGAAAGTGAAATAGTCCTGCAGATTGAAAGGGACGATAGGGAAAAATTTAAATTAATAAACATCTACAATACTTTTTGTGATGAAATGCACAGTTAATTAGAAAATTAAGTTGGAAGCTGCAGCAGTCTGGCAACCTCGCCGCTAACAGAGTCCCCTTTCTTCTCGTAATACAGATGTAAGAGGTCAACGAACTCAGGATACGTGAAATGGTCCTGGCCCCTCTCTGGCTACAACGTTGCATAGTTTAGTGACTTGAAATTAGTGGTTTTTAAATTAAATTTACACGAAAACAGTCCACGCTATTGATACCTATACGCCAGAGGGATAAATGATTCTTTATTATATTTTGTATCGATATGAACAAATATTACGTTCCTATTCGAAATGGTTACCGAATAAGAGGATGTTAAACATTTGGGGGAAAAACTTTTTTTTCTCAGAAAACTATGAACTTTCCACCAATATGGTATTACATTTTTTTGTTACATACAACATGAGCTACTCGCTCTGAAAATCTGCAGGGCTATTTCCCTTTAACAGGGCGAACCGTAAGTAATGTAATTAATTTCAGAGGATTGTTCTTTGAGATATTTCATACAGATAATTTTAATACAATTTTGCTCGTTTTTGCTTCATTCCCGAGATATTAATGTTATATAAAATATTTCATAGCGTGTTTTGGGAAAGGCATTGATTTAATTCCCAATCTGCTCAGTCAGTTTAAGAGAGCATTGTATTATGATAATAAATTATTGAAATAATTTTGGTTTTGTCCTTTAAAAGTGCAGAATTTGATTCGAAAAAATGTAACATTTTAAAATTCTCTGTACGATAACCATACATCACACTGCCATCTACTTATGTGACCATATACTATGGATGCCATACGACATCCCGTGATAGCATTGTTTAACTTAAAAAATAGTTGTCATGCCTTATGTCGCAGTCAATTATAGCCAAGATTCCAAGTACAGCTGCTGTTAGTAAGCCGAAATCATCCTACAGATGAGTCAATAAGAACCTAAGGCCCAATAGCAATATCTTGTATTATGTCATATTAAACGCATTGTTAACTAACGTTTCATATCTAAATACCGGTACCCTCAATGTCACTATTTAATAGTAAAACTACTTTCGACAGTGCCATTTCAATTTTTGCATAACGACAAAATAGTGAGATAGGTTAAACAATATGTTTATATCTGACGGTGTGCGACGTCACAGTGACACGAACAAACTCTATGTTCGACGAACTTGGACCTAGAGACAGCACCGTTCAAGTTTTCACCTCACTTCGCGCACGCGCAATAGAAGCATTCTGTCGGCTGCTGTTCGGTCTGTGGGAAGGGAGTACACAGTACAATATCACGGGAGCGGCCAGTGAGCGTCTGTGGGCCAGACTTTACAATATTGTCGAGGTCCCTACCAACGTAAGGTTAAACTAGCATGCAAATATACGCTAAACAAACATTGTAATTTTTTTTTACTTACTCCTTTCCTAGGCTGAAAGCTGAGAATACTGTCAAATGCACTGGTGAATGTTCTGCTCCCTCTTGAAGCATTTAGCTTGTCCACATTGTGTAATGTCACTTTACTGTCACAATAAATGTCACATTTCTCACAATCAAACAAATCTACAGTATCTTGCAATACGACACATAAAACGATTAGGTACAATGAGTATAGACAATGTTATTATATTTGTCCAACTTACGCAATTTCACAATTAGTCGGTCACTTAGCACTGGTTTTCTATATCCAAGGTTGCAGGTTCGACCCCGGATCAGATCAGTAGCATTTAAGTCAAAAGTCAGTAGATTTAGTCGCATATAACAAAGAAAAAAATTCATGCGGGACAAAATTCCAACACACGGGCACAGGCCTTGGCGCAGTATATACAGGTAACCGTCGTTAAATAAATATCACAACAGAGTTTCACAATCGGACCTGTTACATGCAATGACAATGGATGGTTTATATTACAAAGTACCGGTAGTTAAAATAAATAACACAAGTAATAATTGTTTGTCTTGTATATATCGGTACTAACTTATTTCACACTTCCTACTGTGTTGAATATCGTGCTTGAAGTATTATGTTAGTAGCGATAGCATGACTTTCCTCCAGAGAAGGTTTGGACATTTTATTTTTAGATTTGCCCTTGGATTTTTTTGTTCAAAAGAGCCTCTGTGGACGGATTTTTTTGTTCCCAGGGCAAACACTGACGCCAGCTTTAAATTGTTCTGCATGTTGTCCATTGTTGCGTCTAACTGCAGATGCTACATTTAATGTTTTTATTGAGTTCGAGAAAATTCACTGAATGACATTGTTTTTATGACGACGGAGATTTGAGGACTGATAAAAATATTTGTCACGTAAGTCACACTGATAATTACCCTTTCCATTATCTCTCCTACCGTTAGGCGCTAATTCGTTTACCTGTGAAGGATGACACTTAATATGTGCTCGCAAGCTTTTATTCAGTTCGTATTCACGACCACACACGGAACACAGGAACAGTATTGCTGTTCATTCGGACATAAACGAATAACAAATTTCATACAATACAGGGAAGACTGAATCTTGAAATTTACTCACTTCACATTTGCGCGGGATCACTTGTTAATAATGTGCCAGCATTCATGCCCACACTCGAAACAGAGTCCACGGCCACATTTTCGCGCGGAATCACTAGTTCATAATAATGTTCCACCAAGTTCTTCTTCGGTTAGTATGCACAACAACAAAGGGAACATAAAGAGCTCGTATTCACGCCTACACATGGAACACAGGATATAATAAAACTTCATAAATGTTCATAAGGACATAAATATATTTCGATAATTCAAACTCTAAGTGACTTCACTAATTTTCCACGTGTTTTCCACTTTCGGTCGCGGGATTATCATATGTTTCCGAAAGCGTCCGGTCTGCGACACAAACATTTCCGAGTATCCCGAGGGTGCGCATGCGCAATGCAATCATGAAGACTTGATCGGTGCTGTCTCTAGGCCCGAGTGTTCGACGATAATCTAGTTGAATGACAAGAAAATGGATGTGAAGAAAAAGCGTGGGTTTCTTATTGCATTTAAGTATTGTGTAAACAACTTATTTCTTATTTATATACTTAATTTATTAATGTTATACAGAGTGATTTATAAAGAACTGACACATTTCTTTCTTTAATTATTCCGTTGGAAATTCATTCAATGACCCAATTTTAGCACCAAATTAAGCAGAATGTTCTGGAGTTCCGATTCCTTGTCACTAGATGCGCAGATGTTTATGTTTTATTCCTATTGTTGGCAGCACTAACCCAATTTTAGCACCAAATTAAGCATAATGTTCTGGAGTTTCAATTCCTTGTCACTAGATGCGCAGATGTTTATGTTTTATTCCTATTGTTGGCAGCACTATATGCGCAGATGTTTATGTTTTATTCCTATTGTTGGCAGCTGTTTTCGACATTTTGTGTCAACGTGAAAATGCAGTATACATTAAATCAACGACTCTTCCTTGTGAAGCAATACTGGATTACGAATTCAATTACAGCTACTCAAAGGGCATACTAGAGAGAATTTGGTGTTCGCAATCCTCCCAAAAGAAACACAATATTGGGACTGGTAAACAAATTGGAAACAACTGGATCTCTGGTGAGTGAAAAGGGCAAGCATCGTTCATCTAGGCTTCCCACGGTTGTTGTTGACGTAAGAGCACGACTGGAGCAGTCACCCAAAAAATCATTAAGACGTTTGTCGCAGGAGACAGGGTACACCTATTCAATGTGTCAGAGAGCTGCGAAAAGTGCAGGCCTAAAGCCATATAGGGTTACGGTTGTTCATCAGCTACAGGAAGCAGATAAGGATAAAAGATTGAATTATTGTCGTTGGTTTCAGACGTTCATTGTGCAAAATCCTGCCATATTGTCCATCACATGGTTCACAGATGAAGCATGGTTCCATTTGTCCGGTTATTTGAACTCACAGAACTCACGCCATTGGGCCATCGAAAATCCACATGTCATCCATGAAGCACCTATGCACCCGGTTAAAATCGGAGTTTGGTGCGCAATATCCGCACAGAGAATAGTGGGGCCAATTTTTTTTAACCAGACTGTGAACACTGCAGAGTACCGACTGATTTTCATGGAGTTTGTTGAGCAACTGGACGATGTAGAGCTGAGTCAAGGATATTTTCAGCAAGATGGCGCTACATGCCATACATCAAATGAATCCATGGAACTAATTGCAAGTTTCTTTGACGACCGAATAATTTCCAGGAACCTGTGGCCACCGAGATCTCCGGATTTGACAACGCCGGACTTCTTTCTATGGGGTTACTTTAGAGACAGGGTTTACGCCACACGTCCCCAGACATTGGACGATCTGAAGCACAACATCACACAGGAGATTCAAGCTATTGACAACAGAGTCCTCCAACGAGTGGCCAGTAACATGGAACGACGTGTTGAGTTGTGCCTTATGCAGGATGGAGGACATTTTCAACATTTGCTATAGAGGTAAATAATGTCCCAAAATTCCTCTACATTTTAGGTATAATAAGTTGTCGCTAGCACAATTCGTTTTGAAACAATTAATGAAAGAAATGTGTCAGTTCTATATAAATCACCCTGTATTATATATTATATTGTGACAGCGACGTGAGATTCGAACTCACGACCAGCGTCCCGCGAGAGAGAGCATTTCGCGCGGGCTTCATGAAGCATGAGGGACGGCGCGCGGCGGAGAGGGGAAAGGCCCACGCGACGAGGGGAGAGTGCACGCGCAACTGCTGCATGCGGAGTAAGGGGGAATGGACCTTCCCGACCCTTCCAGAAGTGCGTCGAAGTGGAGATATCCAGATAATTCTCTACACACCTGTAGAAATTTCTCGCAACTATGATTTTGCTATAAAAGAAGAAGCGCCAGCGAACTCGAGCAGTTTTCAGTTATTCAGTCAGTGAGAAAGCCAGAGCAAGGAAGCCAGTCTTGTGTACCGGAGTTCGACTCGAGTGTGCGTCCGCAACTGCGTCAGCAGCCGAAGGCCTGAGTTCGAGTGCAGTGGACCGCAGTTGGAGGGACCTGAGTTCGAGTACAGTGAACTGTCTCTGAAGGTCTGTGGTTCGAGATACTGTGAACTCGAGTGACTGAGATAGAAGAACTGTGAACTGAGAACTGGTAGTTCTGATTTGTAAATAGTGCTTTGTAAATATTAGTTAAGATTAACAGTTCATTGTTGTGCGTAATAGTCCAAGTAAATTGTCATTGTCGTCGGTGGAGTGCTATAACGAATACTGTGTTGAGTGAAGATCCAATTGTTGACGAGAGCGTTTAAGGTGAATTGTAGAAAGGAATTATTGTTGGAAGAATAAAATCCTATTGTTGTGAGTTAAATAAATTTACAATATTATATTATATTATATTATATTATATTATATTATACACCGTGTTCCGCTTAGAGGAATCGAGAAATATTCACCATTTAAAATCAGATAAAGATACCGATAAATCAGATAAAGAAAATGCAGAAACTGTCCAAGTTTATGCAACAATGGTTTAAAAACAACTACACGTTCATGGGCATGCGCACGCGCACCAATGTTTAACGCGGAAAGAAGCCTGACGCCATTCAGTAGACGAGGTCGAGTAGAGCAATTTGTCATTGGACCATTCTCCTTCATCGAGGCGACAGTCACAGGGAATGTGTATCTGGATATGTTGCAGAACTTTAGTTGTTAACCAACTCCTCCCCCCCCCCAGGATCGGTTTTTCAGTAATATGGGGCTCCACCCATTGCTATGAAGCAATGCATGACTTCTTGGATGCAAACTTTCCCGATAGGTTGATCGGAAGATGAGTTCCCCTTGCCTGGCTAAGTGGCTATTTAGGTCGCCCGACCCGACCCCTCTTTGACTTTTTTCTGGGGCTTTGTGAAGGGTGTTATGTGCTATAAGTGATAGATTTGACTCTTTGGAAGAACTGAGGCAACGCATTACAAATACAGCTGCGCTAGTCACTCTACAATGTTACAGAACACTTGGCAGGAGGTTGAGCACCGTTTAGATGTCTGCAGGGTAACTCTAGGCGCATATATCAAGTTGCATTGACCATTCTTCGAAACTCGTAGAGTTTTTACATCAAGTTATGTTACAAAACCATTATTTACGCTTGAAATTATCATATATTTCTCGATCCCTTTAAGCGGGATATGGTGTTTTATATTATGCCAGCCGTGGCGAAAATGTGATCGTGCGCCGAGGCACTATGTAACCTGCAACATGCATAGCACCTATGGAGGGAGGCGGACACCCGAAGGGGAAGTGAAGCAACTGTCTGATTTATTAACGGATTTTCATTTTTCTTATGTCAAGCGGTTAAATATAATTTTGTACAGTATAAGGTTACAAACTAATGTTTAATACGTGTAACGAAGAAAGAAATGAATAAGAAAACATAGGGCACATTATCTGTCTTCAGAATGTCTCTGCGACAGAGTTTAAAAATCAGGAATTATGTCACTTACTGCCAGTCGTAGTTGATCACGAAGGTATTTATTTGTCTGTCACTCGTGATCTAAATTTGGTTTTTACTATTTTCATTGTTGAAATAATTTTTCACAAGCGTAAGTTGTAGCGAACATTGCTTCAACAGAGCAAGCGAAAGAACGAAGCTTCGGATATTTATTTTTTGGCAAAGATTTGAAAAGATCAACATTTGTCAAGTCCTTACATCTAGCTTTAATTTAACATCACATTGTAAATCTGTGAGTTTAAATTGAAGATCTAACCGCATTATTCGTACATCTGTTGAAAAAGGGTCGACATACAGAGATAATAATAATAATAATAATAATAATAATAATAATATTATTATTATTATTATTATTATTATTATTATTATTATTATTATTATTATTATTAACACTTATCCTTTTAATGTTTCATGAATAACATGTAATACATATAATACCGTTTTATGTTATACAACCGTTTTCCTCATAATATTTGTGAACAAACCATACATTTAATAAGTTATTCTAATCATATTGGCAGCAAGAAAATGCGTCCTTCCATCCTACTTGAAACTTTCGTTTTTGTAGAGGTACATGGTTTCGAGAGAGACATTGCGACGATACGCCACTCGTAGGTCAGAGACAAATACAAATGGAACGAGTTTAACTTCAGTGAGTGAGAGGGTAGGGGTTGGGGGAGGTAGGAAGCAAGAGAAATGCATAGCTATCATTGCGAGCCACAATGTGCTCGCGAGTCACATTTTCGCCACGGCTGTATTATATTATCATATTCGGGAAATAGTTTGAACAAATGCCACTCGTGCTGTTCTTTACTTTGGATACATTCATGGTATAGCCTATGAAAATTAATGGAAATCGTTTGAGATAATCTTCAAAAGTCCAGATTTAGCTACTATTCAATACTGTATAACTTATTTCCAGAAAAGAGGTGGCAAAGGAAGTATAAATACAAATGTATGGGTTAAGATATTAAATAAACATGAATTTTCGTAACAGAGAATCGCTTCATCATCCAATTTCTACCAGAACATAAAATAGAATAAACATTCTGATATTTTATCGGGAGCTATTGTATATTAATGTGATAAGAGTAATTAATTTATAGTTTATTTGTTTCATAGCGTCATTTGTGGTGTGTGTAGAACAGATAATTTATCCATTCTATTTTATTTGGAATTCAATTGCACCGTTGAATAAAACAATTTATGAATTTTGGTATACACGACTCATGACACAGCTAGTCGTAATTCTAATGTGCTCAACAGATGGAACTATATATTTATTATAATTTTATATGTCTGTGATCAAACTGCGGAGTTACATATAATTTATTTGTAAACCAATAAATGTTAAAGGGAAACTCATAAAAGCAAGCTTTGTATGGCAATTTTCAGTTCACTATACCAAACGCAGAATTTAGTTTGATCTTAGCGTTTATACTCGTAAATTATTACATGTTCGTACGTATAAATAAATAAAATTATAGTTTATTTAACGACGCTCGCAACTGCATAAGTTATATCAGCATCGCCGGTGTGCCGGAATTTTGTCCCGCAGGAGTTCTTGTACATGCCAGTAAATCTACTGACATGAGCCTCTCACATTTAAACACACTTAAATGCCATCGGCCTGTGCCGGGATCGAACCCGGAACCTCGAGCATAGAAGACCAGCGCTATACCAACTGCGCTACCGAGGCCGACTTCGTACGTATATGATTAGGCTCAATTCTCTGCATTAAAAATTTTCACAGAACACGTAAAATATAAAAACTACGAAACTTTCTAGCGTTAAAACGTTAAGAGTATACAAATTTTGAAAGAGGTAAAGTACTTTTATGACAGACGGGCCCCATTTCACTGGTGTGGTGTTATCTTCAATGTCCTTCGAACTACTGCTACTCCAACTCTAGAGAATTTTATAGTTTTAATTAAGTGTTAAACAATGACATGAAAGATAACTTTCACTTACAGTTGAAAAGATATGAAGAGTCCACTGCAAGAATGATGGATGTCATTTGAATACATTTTTCAGGAGAAGCAATTGAAAGTTTGAAATGCTTAGCGCTCAAAGCTTAACTGTGATTTCCCGATCATTACTGGACCATGACTATCAGTGTTAATGCCATATAACTCTCTATGCACATTCTATATGTCTTAAGCTATGCATTGCCAGTCTTGGTTCATTTTCGACAAGAAAGTGACATCCATCATTCTTGCAGTGGACTCTTCATATATAAATGTAATCATCAAGAACAAGTAATATGACAAAATAGGTAAAAGAGAAAGTTGTATTTGGATACAGAAGACAAACTGCTACTAATATTCTTTTATAGTTAATCTAAACTTTTTTTTAGTAGGTTATTTTACGACACTTTATCAACACCTTAGGTTATTTAGCGTCTGAATGAGATGAAGGTGATAATGCCGGTGAAATGAATCCGGGGTCCAGCACCGAAAGGTATCCAGCATTTGCTCATATTGGGTTGAGGGAAATACCCGGAAAAAACCTCAACCAGGTAACTTGTCCCGATCGGGAATCGAACCCGGGTCACCTGGTTTCGCGGCTAGATGCGCTAGCCGTTACTCCACAGGTGTGGACTAATCTAACCTGTGAGTTATCTTTAGAAGTAACATATCGACGGGTTAGTCAAAAAGGAAACAATTCAAAATGTAAAGTTTTGATACGAGTGCATCTTAAAGTTTCATGTTTCTGCGAAAAATTTAAGGGTCTTTGAAATTACCCCAACTTCTGTTAATTACGTTTCTTATGCACTACAATGCTTTTCTTTCACACTGCGGCCAGTGAACGGCGGCTCTCACGCCGGCCACAGCAACTGGGACTCACATAGTGACGTGTGCTGTTTCTACAATCTCCGATTCATATATACCGGGTGTTTCAGACCACTCGTATCAGCCTTTTTTCTCGAAAACTATATGATACTGGTTGTTCATAAAAAATTTGATAACCAAAACCTATGTATTCAATTCAATTTATTAAGCTATCAAACATACAGTGATAGTCTTCGTCACAATACATAAGGGAGGAAAACAAAAAAAACATACATTTGAAAATACACATATAATTGAAAAGAGTGAAGTTTAATTAGAATGAAAAAAACAAAACATTTTGAAACTCTTAAATTAATGAAAACACTTCACTCTTAATGTAATATTTTGTAACTATTACTTATTTATTAAAAAAACAATTTCATATGAATTTATGTTAAGAATCTATGCGGATGACGTGAATGTGTTAGCAGAAAATCTACAAACGGTTAGGGAAAACACAGAAATTCTACTTGAAGCAAGTAAAGCGATAGGGTTGGAAGTAAATCCCGAAAAGGCTAAGTATATGATTATGTCTCGTGACTAGAATATTGTACGAAATGGAACTATAAAAATTGGGGATTTATCCTTCGAAGAGGTGGAAAAATTCAAATATCTTGGAGCAACAGTAACAAATATAAATGACACTCGGGAGGAAATTAAACGTAGAATAAATATGGGAAATGCCTGTTATTATTCGGTTGAGAAGCTTTTGTCATCTAGTCTGCTGTCAAAAAATCTGAAAGTTAGAATTTATAAAACAGTTATATTACCGGTTGTTCTGTATGGTTGGGAAACTTGGACTCTCACTTTGAGAGAGGAACAGAGATTAAGGATGTTTGAGAATAAAGTTCTTAGGAAAATATTTGGGGCTAAGATGGATGAAGTTAGAGGGGAATGGAGAAAGTTACACAACACAGAGCTGCACGCATTGTATACTTCACCTGACATAATTAGGAACATTAAATCCAGACGTTTGAGATGGGCAGGGCATGTAGCACGTATGGGCGAATCCAGAAATGCATATAGAGTGTTAGTTGGGAGGCCGGAGGGAAAAAGACCTTTTGGGGAGGCCGAGACGTAGAAGGGAGGATAATATTAAAATGGATTTGAGGGAGGTGGGATATGATGGTAGAGATTGGATTAATCTTGCTCAGGATAAGGATCAATGGCGGGCTTATGTGAGGGCGGCAATGAACCTCCGGGTTCCTTAAAAGCCAGTAAGTAAGTAAGTAAGAAAGATTATGTTAAGAAACTCATCTACAGAGTAGAAAGGATTAATTAAAAGCCAATTATAAAATCTAGCTTTGAAACTATTGGTTGGTAACTTATAATATTGACTGGGAGCATATTATATAATTTCATCCCCATGACAGAAAAATTTGTACGAGTTTTATGTAATCTACAGTATGGAATATTAATTTGTTCACTATTTTTAATTTCATGATCGCGTATATTGGCTATTAATGAGTAATTGTCTATATTTTGTCGAGTGTAAAGGACTAGGTCGTATATATATATACATTTATGACAGTTAATATCTGTGATTGTTTGAAAAGAGGTCGACAATGTTCAAGATAGTTTGATTGACATAGAATTCTAATGGCTTTCTTTTGCAAAATCAAGACACTCTCAATTTTGCTACCATTTCTCCAGAAAATTAAGGCATACCTAATTATCGATTGATGGTAGTACCATTTCCCCTAACAAACCGGAAGTAGGTGTACCTGTGGTCAACTTCAAAATTTCAAATGAGAACATGGGTCTTTGAAGGTACCATTGGAAACTACATTTAAAAAGAAACAACTTTTACTGAAACTTTTTTTTCCAACTTTTATTGTTTACTCACAAAGCAACAAAAATGGTATTTTCTGAGAAATACTGTGTGTTGTTTATGTACGTACACTCTTCATAGTCAGTATTTAAAATGTCCGCCATCCTGTGCAAAACAATGTTCTGATCTCCTCCTAATATTCGTGATTGCACGGAGACCTGCAGCACCTACAGCAGGCCCCTAATTTATTGGGTATACTTTGATACTGAGGAAATTGCTCTTGATTATTTATAAGTTCGATATTTAAGTTACAGTGTTCCTGATTGATTGTGGAAACGATTGCGAATCATTAGTAACAAAACAAAATTTGCAATATGAGATCGATAAACTTACTTACTTACTCACTTACTGGCTTTTAAGGAACCCGGAGGTTCATTGCCGCCCTCACATAAAGCCCGCCATTGGTCCCTATCCTGAGCAAGAGTAATCCATTCTCTATCATCATATCGCACCTCCCTCAAATCCATTTTAATATTATCTTCCCTTCTACGTCTCGGCCTCCCTAAAGGTATTTTTCCCCTCCGGCCTCCCAACTAACACTCTATATATATTTCTGGATTCGCCCATACGTGCTACATGCCCTGCCCATCTCAAACGTCTGGATTTAATGTTCCTAATTATGTCAGGTAAAGAATACAATGCGTGCAGTTCTGTGCTATGTAACTTCCTCCATTCTCCTGTAACTTCATCCCTCTTAGCCCCAAATATTTTCCTAAGCACCTTATTCCCAAACACCCTTAATCTCTGCTCCTCTCTCAAAGTGAGAGTCCAAGTTTCACAACCATTCAGAACAACCGGTAATATAACTGTTTTATAAATTCTAACTTTCAGATTTTTCGACAGCAGACAGGATGATAAAAGTTTTTTAACCGAATAATAACAGGCATTTCCCATATGTATTCTGTGTTTAATTTCCTCCCGAGTATCTTTTATATTTGTTACTGTTGCTCCCAGATGTTTGAACTTCTCCACCTCTTCAAAAGATAAATGTCCAATTTTTATATTTCCATTTCGCACAATATTCTCGTCACGAGACATAATCATATACTTTGTCTTTTCGGGATTTACTTCCAAACCTATCTCTTTACTTGCTTCAAGTGAAATTCTCGCGTTTTCCCTAATCGTTTGTGGATTTTATCCTAACATGGCGCGTTCTCAGGTTGCGGATCGAGGAGACGGCCTCCAGATATGGAGGGTAGCTGTGAATATATTGAATAAGCAGTCGCGGACAGCCGATAAGGGGTGGTCCTCCAGCTTGGGGTTGGGCGAAGGGCTAGTAACCCATCACCGTAAAAAACAGCTTGTTACGAAACCTTCAAACAAGCCGCGGAATGGGACTGATTCTCTGACACGACCACAGCAAAGGAATAAGGTTTTGAGATCGATAAACTGCAGTAATAAATTTAACAAATTCTTACACTCTATTAGTAAATTAGTATATGAGCGAAATAGTCGTAGCGATACAAGATCAAGTCTTGAGTGCAGGAAACTACACCAAACACATTGTGATATGAATGATGACGTTGTAAATGTTGGTGACTATAACATATCAATTAAAAAAACAGTTAGTGGATGCACGCAGACAGACCACCAGCGGGCACATTCAAATATGTAAAATAACTCATCACAAATTGGCTCCGAATGATAAATTAATTACAACATACATGCCATATTACAATTATGGCCCTGCAGTCGTTCTGTAAAACAGAAAATATAAATTTCATTGGGATAGGTTCATTATTGCAGGCATCACAATAGCATATTAATGACTCGATATAATGGTCATAAATAATGAAAAATAACATTTCTAATCGATACTTCAACATCATCCACATTTTTCATTTCATTTATTGTATTCCATGAATCTTACATTAACACTGAAGCTTTGAGCTGTGGAAGAAAACAAAAATTATACAAAAATATATAACACATAACTTACTTGCAATTAATGGCTTTTAGAGAACTCGGAGGTTCATTGCCGCCCTCACATAAGCCCGCCATCTGTCCATACCCTGAGCAAGATTAATCCAGTCCCTAGCATCATATCACACCTCCCTCAATTACATTTTAATACTGTCCTGCAATATACGTCTCGACCTCCCAAAGATCTTTTTCTATTAGATCTTTCAACTAACACTCTGTAATACATTTCTAGATTCGCCCATACATGCTATAGGTATGTCATACATATCTCAAACTTCTGGATTTAATGTTCCTAATTATGTTGGGTTGCGTTGTGTAACTTTCTCCATTATCCTTTATCTACATTCTTTTTAGCCCCAAATATTTTTTCTAAGCAACTTATTTTTGGACACTCTTAGACTCTGTTTTTCTCTCAAAGTTAAGAGTCTAAGTTTCACAACCATACAGAATAACCAGTAATATAACGGTTTTATAAGTTCTAACTTTCAGATTTTTTAAAGTAGACTGGATGTCAAAAGCTTCTAAACCTAATAATAGAAGGCGTTTCCCATATTTACTCTGCATTTATCGACGATAAATAACCTAGTACACAGTGTCGTTAAATAACCAACTGAAAAAATCTGCGTTTAATTTCCTCTCAAGTTTTATTGTTGCTCCAAGGTATTTGAATTTTTCCAGTTCTGATGTTAGCTCATAGACTGAAACTAGCCATCAAGCTAACCTAGTTAATTAACCCGTGAAAGAAATATACTATATACTTCATATTCCGAAGTGATATAGTGTTAAATGTTGTGTAATCAAGATGTATAATCAAAGGATAAATTTACAATTTTTATATTTCCATTTTGAACCATGTTCTTGTCACGAGACATAATCATATACTTTGTCTTTTCGGGATTTACTTCCAAATTTATCTCCTTACTTGCTTCAAGTAAAATTTCCGTGTTTTTCCTAATAGTTTATTTTCTCCTAAAATATTACGTCATCCGCATAGACAAGCAGCTGATGCAACCCATTCAATTCCAGACCCTCTCTGTTATCCTGGACCTTCCTAATGGCATATTCTAAAGCAAAATTAAAAACTAAAAGTAATAGTGAATCTCCTTGCTTTACCCGCAGTGAATTGGAAAAACGTCAGAAAGAAACTGGTCTGTATGGATCCTGCAGTACGTTTCATTGAGACTCATTTTAATTTATTGAACTAATTCCTTGGGTATATCAAATTCAATAAGAATATTATATAAAACTTACAATAAGCAGAGTAATTGAAATTGTGAGCATAACAGTTAAATTATATGTGTCGAAAGTATGTGTATAGACAAATTTCGTTAATTTCTAAGCATTTGCTCTTGGCCCTTCAAAACTTTATGAATTAGACAGTGCATTGAAGTCTGTAATACGTGAACATGTAACTCCCTTTGTACCGGTATAACAGCTGAGACCAGCAGAGGGTAGATGAAGATCGGATTTGTGTCTTGCAGTTATTAAAGTTATGAATAGTTTGATTAATATTAAAGTAGCTTGACTTCCCACGTAAAACATCATCAAAGTAAAGTCAGAATTTCTAAATTTTGGGAAATCTTTTTACATATTCTTTCATGCATACATTTCATTATTGGGTGTCTTTTGTAAAACAATAATGTGTTTAGTTTCGGATCAGTTATCCCGGAATATTAATCCATATTTGGACGGAGTTTCGCAAATTTAGACCAACCGACAATTTAAAAAAAAATAAATAAATATTTGTACAAATCTCTTGATGGCAGGCTAATTTAACTCGAAAAAAAAATCAAGAATGCGATATCTGAATTTTGCTGCTATTTATAAGCAAAAATTCGTTTATTGCATAAAATTAATTCATTTATTTTGCTTTGAAATATTAATTAACCTGCTGGTCTCCTATTAAAAATCGGTTAATCGTTGGTTTTATTTGTGCTAATTTTTGTAACAGTATGAATGTTATAATACTTCTTGAATAAAATGAAAAAAAAAAAAAACAGATTTATTTCAATGGCCAATATCTCGAAACAGGTTTTTGGCGCTTGGTCTATTATTGCGTAACTCCGTCCATTTCATTATAAAATGAAAGTATTCAAAGTATGATATTATAAGACTGTTTTTGTCACAGTGGAAGTTAAGGATTTCGATACTTAACATAATTATATTTAGGACCATTAATGAAAGCTCCAAACAGAAATATTAGTAAATGTATGTGACCGTTTGAAAATTATGAACATACTATTATAAGAACTGAAGAAATTAAAAAAAAAATACAAAAAATGAAGAAGACGCTGAAAATAGGTAGTAGGAAAGGAAAAATATATATAACAAAAATAAAAAAGAAAATATAGAAAGTGACATCATCATCATCGTCATCAGCCATACAGGTTATAGTCCCAGAAGGACTGTTACGGTCCACAGAAGTTTTCAGCCCATCTCTTCATTGGACGTCCAGTTGATCTCTTGCCTCTAGGTTGGTAATACAGGATTGCACGAGGAATTCTAGCTAGATATAGTCTACGCTTCACATGCTGACACAAGTTATCTTGACAGTGACATATTATGTCTGCTAGTATAGAGTTCATTTCAAGTTCCTGTAAGATGTCTTCATTTCTTTTATGGTCCCACTTAGTATAGCCAGCTGTTCGGCGCATGAATCTCGTTTCACTAGCAGTCATTCTACTTATATGAGAATCAAAGCTTCACTTCCATAGCGCAGGACAGGTCGTGCTAAGGTTTTATGCAGTGCGGGTTTATGTCGCTGAACTAGAGATGGTTTTATGATTCTGTTTATGATGCCCATTGATTTATTATACTTAAAAATTTTATCATGAATGTCTAAATCTACTAAGAAAGATAATTTCTATTTAAATTCTTTAACTCTTTCCAAAACACTTCCATTAATATAAATCTTGCTAGGATCGGGCTCTCTGCCACAAAAAACCATAATTTTAGTTTTTAGAAATTTCAATAGAGTATTTATCTGCCATGGGTTTCAAATTGTATATGGACCTTTGTAAATCATCTGTAAATAGCAATACAAGGAAATAAATAAAAAGAAAAAAGTGAAAGAAAGGAAAAGTGGTCGCCTAAATTGTTTTGAGCACTGTACAAAAATATATACAAGTCATTTGTAGAGGAGTTAAAGTTTATCAGAAATCAGCAACAAATGTAATACATATTTTCGTACTTTCGTTTGAATTATCATTTCCCTGGAATGCATAATGTCTAGATGAATGCCAATAATTTTGAGAGTGGAACAGAGATTATGAGTGCTTGAGAATAAGGTTCTCAGGAAAATATTTTGGGCTAAAAGAGATGAAGTTACAGGAGGATGGAGAAAGTTACATAACCCAGAACTGCAAGCATTGTATTCTTCAGCTGACATACTTAGCAACATTAAATCTAGACGTTTGAGATGGGCAGAGCATGTAGCACGTATGGGAGAATCTAGAAATGCATATAGAGTGTTAGATGGGAGACCGGAAAGAAAAAGATCTTTGGGGAGGCCGAGACGTAGGTGGGAGGATAATATTAAAATGCATTTGAGGGAGATGGGCTACGATAGAGACTGGATTAATCTTGCACAGAATAGGGACCGATGGCGGGCTTATGTGAGGGTGGCAATGAAACTGCGGGTTCCTTAAAAGCCATTTATAAGCAGCAGCAGGAGCAGGAGCAGCAGCAGCAGCAGCAGTAGCAGTAGTAGTAGTAGTAGTAGTAGTAGTAGAGCCCTATATGTCTACAGAAATTGGTTTCAGTATAACACTAAAGAGAAATTAAACTCCGGGTGTATTAAAGTTAGGACTGCGAAATAATGGCTTCTGAAATGGGATTCCTATAATTATAGGAATCGAATTACGGATTATGCTGTAATGAACTCCATTTGCCGTTCATTTGAGAATGTAAAGCAGGTTAGGATTCATTACTGCGGACTGTGGAGAAGCCTTGCGGCCATTATGGAACCGGGACTGCAGAAATTTGCTTAATCTTCATAATTTAAAGTGAATCGGCTCTGTGTACGGGCAGATTGTGATGGCTGAAAGAAAATTAGAACGGGAGCATCCATCACGCTCCTGCTTCCTTGATTGAAGGGGAGGGGGCGGGCATTTGCTGCAGATTGGAGTCGTGGGAAATATGCAGCGTCGATGTTTCTCCTTGTGTAATACGTTGCAGTGAAATATGGCGAGTCACTTTCAGACTCGAGATGAAACTTTCATCGCAATTATGAAGAATTTCCTTCCACCTCCGGCACCGACTCAATCTCTTTCCTCGCTCGTTCCCTCTCTTGTGATTTGGAGGTTATGCGTAAATAAAGTTTTAGGATTTGTAACTTGAGGAGCGGCACATTGAAAACATAGCAGTGAAGGAAAAAAAAATCATTTTATAAGAATACAAATTGTCGTTGTCAGAGTTCGTTATTATTGTCTACGTTATGTTCATCATAGTCGTAAATATTCGACACGAGACCTTCAGCTTTGCTTTGCTCTCGGAGGAATCATGCTAAGAATTCTGTCACCCTTCAAAGTCCAACGAGCTCGGCCTCTTTTGACTGCGAGATTCTCGGTTGGAATGATAACCATTAGATCATTTAGGATTCTCTTCACTTTGTCGTATTAGGCCTACTATGATGATGATGATGATTATTATTATTGTTATTATTATTATTATTATTATTATTATTATTATTATTAGGGGCGGATGTTGATGACCTAAAAATCTACTTAAAATGATCAATAAAATGCCCTTAAAATAATGGAAAAATGACACGAAATTAACCTTTGTCCCTGCGCCATAAAAGCTAACGAGGAGCACTGTGTGGATGTCATCACATCCCAAGTACGTTTTTGGTCTTCGAGAGGGGAGACGTAGATTTATACATTGTTGCGGGATTTAAACAAGTTAAGAATTAAATTATTGATGAAAAAAAAAACACAAACCACCCCGCGCGCGCTTTTCAAAGTATGATTGACAGTAGACATAGTTATCGGCTCCCCGTTTCATCTGACACAAAGCAGGATCTTTCTAGAGTTCCGAAAGAAAGTTCTTCAGGTAATCTTTGGCGAATCATGGGCTCCATCTCGCGAAATAATATTTCTCTATCACCAATTCCATCGACGCTAAATAACCAGAGTTGATAAAGCACCGTGAAATAAATGAATAAATAAATAAAACTTATATTTACAAGAGTAATAATGATAGTTTCAGTAGATAATAATAATAATAATAATAATAATAATAATAATAATAATAATAATAATACATTCAAGAAATCAAAGAGGTCACTTGACTTTCCTGGTCTCTCCTGGCAATGGCTTATTTGTAACCGACTGCTGAGGTTGGGGTGCCTGCAAGGTGGAGTTACGCTGCCCCGATGGTATTATGATAGGATGATTATGAAGTGCCAGTAGAGGTCGAACCCGGGAGCTCTTGAACTGTAATCAGAAGCTCATAAGGTTGGTCCAGAATAACTATACAGAAGACAAGAAAAGTAGAATTACAGTGTCGCCAAAATTACAACATGGGTTCCTGAGAGGTGTGTACATGCATAATTTAATTTATTTGTGGGTACATTGGTGACAAAATTGGAGTGATAACAATTGGAAATAACGTAATAATGTTTTTCTGACACAAAATAATTCCTACGTGTTGCTGAAATCGCATGTGATGATATTATTGTTCTATAAAGGGGCGGCTTTTGGGGTAGTGCCAGTGTGCCATGGCACCACCAATGAAAGAAACAAAAATAATATCCTAGAAAGCAGTCGTAATAGTTTATACATTTTATTCGTATTTCATTTGAACGAGCGCGCGCACATATCCGGACGCACTCTTGCAGCGTTTTTCCGAACGTTGGAGCCACTTTGCTGAGGCACTACCTGCGTCCATATAACACTGTACAAAAGGCTACTGATTCTATTTATATGCGTTTCTTATGGCAGACTTTGAGCCGAATTCAATTTGACTCAGTAGTTAATATTCCGCCCGCTAGAGCACAGTAATGCAGAAATTTCGCTAGATGGCAGGGTTGTTGGAGACGTTATTTGTCTATGAGTTAGAGTTCCGCGCCAAATGTTAATGTAATGTTGCCAATTCAAAACTAATGCACATAACTTGGATTTGAATGTGTAAATTATTATCCATTTAGCTATATTGAACGCAGAGATAGTCATGGTTTCATATTATGTAAAACTGTTTGTTAATGTTATGTAATGTTTGTTTTCTTTTGCGGCAACTAAATATCGCTACAATGTTGCTATAGTATTGATGCTTCTGTGAACGATACATGAGATCTGTGCAGGACATGAACATGTGTTATTCAGGCCACTGCCTTGGATTCATCGGCCTGTTAATTAAAGTGCAAACGTGTTTGTTTATTATCTATGCCATTGTTTATCTCGTATGTTTTTGCGAGTAATTTTACTAGTTATAAAAGTTATTTGTATTTGACTAACAATACTGTGGAAGTTTTGATTATCTGTATCTGTAAATTTCGTTATTAGTTTCGGAAATGTTATTGTAGCTGTTACTAGATACATTATTAACTGTATATCTGGTAAAATTGCTGGTTTAATTAATGTGTTTTATTTAATATAATGCAAACGTGAACTGCTATTATTAATTTCACTAGGGTAATTTGCGTACGACTTTTTGCATTTTTGGCACCACCACGAGAATGTCTCACCGGCCGCCACTGGTTCTATAACTAAAGCTGGGGTGTGATTACACCCCTCATAGGGATAGGAAGGTTAAAAGAAAATGACGTTTAAATATTATTCAAAGTATTCGCATCACAAGTTATTAAAAATAGTCACCTTGTTTCAATGACTGCCCTGCAAATCTCGGAGAGAGGAGGCAACTTTCTGGAATTTGACTAAGATAAAGGAAAAGGGAATGCAACAAAATGCAGGTTTAAAGGAAAAACTATTGATTTTAATGAGGGTTTACAATGTGTTTCAATTAGGGGTGGTCCATGTCACTGCCTTCATTCTCCGTCTCCTCCTCCTTCCGCTCTTCACTTTGTTACCAGATATTCCAGATGAGGGAGTGGGAATGACGAAACAAATTGTGGGTGGAGCATGCAATCTCGCAATCTTTGTGTTAAAAAATACTCTCTGTTGTCTACTACAGTACATCCCTTCCCAACAATATTGGGGACACAACGTCCTATTGTCCAGGAAACGGTGAAAATTCCCCTCCTTCCAAACATAGAGCGTATTCCGAATCTCAGCGCTGAGCAATCTGATGGAATCACGGTGTTCCGAATTTAACCGATGGAGTCACTGATGCTCCACCGGTGTCGCACCGGTGCCATCAGCTTGCAGAGGTGGTGGCAGTATCCATCAGCCGCCATCAGTGAATCTGATTGGTTCTTGTATAGGGCGGGAATTAGCAGACGAATGACATCGTGCACTGTTGTGTCATGGCGGTGTGTTCTGCTTTAGTTGTGCTGTATTGTTTGTAATGAGCACAATGTAAAAACAATATGTTAATGGCTTATGAGCGAACAAGTCAATGGACCAGTTATTACTACTGCTTCAAGAAATAAATTGTTCATGCTCTCTTTTCTTTGAACGAGATGGCAGTAAGGAAATTTCACAAAATTTTGCTAGCGTAGCACAGACAACAACTTATACAGTCGCCGTGACAGCCATCGATCCTTCAAGCAGTTTTATTCCTATTTCGCTGCAGCGTGACGTCATTGTTCACCGGTCCGGTAAGATTCGGAATACGCTGATAAATACTGAAGACACCCTCGTACCGACAAAAGAACATTAGCGGTCAAAGCTCTCGCTTAAACTAAGCTGTTGTTAAGCATTTTATGTTACTTCCGTTGTGTGAAGTGAAGCCTTCAGTGTAATGAGGGATGGACTTTAGAGTCTGTTCCAAACCATAAAACTCAAACTTTACTGTTATTCACTTATTCAGTAGGTATCTACTACTGATCTATTTGCTTAGAAAAAGATTTAACAGCAAATGGTCTAAAAGTTGAAAGTATTAAAAATGACCAAAAATGCCGAAAAAAATATAAAAATTACCCATTAGTTCAAAAGCTTAAAAAATGCAAGAAATGCAATATAAGAAATTAATTTTTTTACATTGATATTAACATAGAAAGGATTTCCGTATTAATAGGCATTGTCCTAATGTGAAATATAAGAGGATGACTTTTCATCAACATCCGCCCCCTGATTATCATCATACCACTCAGATACTTACTCACAAATAGCTTTTAAGGAACCAGCAGGTTCATTGCCGCGTCCACATAAGCCCGCCATCGGTCCCTATCCTGTGCAAGATTAATCCACTCTCTATCATCATATCCCACCTCCCTCAAATCAATTTTAATATTATCCTCCCATCTACGTCTCGGCCTCCCCATAGGTCTTTTCCCCTCCGGTCTCCCAATTAACATTCTATATGCATTTCTGGATTCGCTCATACGTGCTACATGTCCTGCCCATCTCAAACGTCTGGATTTAATGTTCCTAATTATGTCAGGTGAAGAATACAATGCGTGCAGTTCTGCGTTGTGTAACTTTCTCCATTATCCTGTAACTTCATCCCTTTTAGCCCCAAATAATTTCCTAATAACCTTATTCTCAAACACCCTTAATCTCTGTTCCTCTCTCAATGTGATAGTCTAAGTTTCACAACCATAAAGAAAAACCGGTAATATAACTGTTTTATAAATTCTAACTTTCAGATTTTTTGACAGCAGACTAGATGACATAAGCTTCTCAACCAAATAATAACAGGCATTTCCCATATTTATTGTGCGTTTAATTTCCTCCCGAGTGTAATTTATGTTTGTTACTGTTGCTTCAAGATATTTGAATTTTTCCACCTCTTCGAAGGATAAATCTCTAATTTTTATATTTCCATTTCGTGTAATATTCTGGTCACGAGACATAATCATATACATTCTCTTCGGGCTTTACTTCCAAACATATCGCTTTGCTTGTTTCAAGTAAAATTTCCGTGTTTTTCCTAATCGTTTGTGGATTTTTCTCGTAACATATTCACGTCATCCGCATAGACAAGAAGCTGATGTAACTCGTTCAATTCCTAACCCTCTCTGTTATCCTGAACTTTCCTAATGGCATATTCTAGAGCAAAGTTAAAAAGTAAAGGTCATAGTGCATCTCCTTGGTTTAGCCGGCAGTGAATTGGAAAATTATCAGATAGAAACTGGCCTATACGGACTCTGCTGTAAGTTTCACTGAGACAAATTTTAATTAATCGAACTAGTTTCTTGATATTGAATAAGAATATGATATATAAATTATATATTCAGATAGAGTATATTACATAAATAATTCAGTAGAGCAATATTTTAAAACAATAATTCAACATGTAGGTTTTCTCTCGTTTCCGATACAAAGTTGTAGAGCGAAATTTTGTTACACACTGTATCTGTTCCTCATCGCTCCCACGGCAATGCTTGTACGGCCACATAAATATCCTTCTCTTTACATAGAGCCTCCGTGAGCGATAGCGGCAGTAAGTATCCAAACAATCGGAAATTGAAACTATGGCAACAGCTGCCCTCTATTGGTTTTGATCGGAGTATCCGGTGACGTAATACAAACTGCTTTCAATTTCCTGTCAGCTTCTTGATAGCGCTTCCTTGCTACAAATGACGAACGTCTGACGCAAGTCGGCGTCAACGTCATCGGGGTTGGTTAACATGAGAAAGTTTGGTAATCATTTTAACAACTACGATGTTCATTATCAACGTAACCTGAAGCGCAGTTGTAGTTCAGCTAGTTGGCTTCTCGTCAAAAGGACAGGAGTTCGATATTGAACAGATTCTGGGATGTTGGATTTGAAACAGTGACTCAGAGCTGGGTTTTCTCCGAATGCATAGGTTTTCTGTAGTGCATATTTAATGACAAGATGATTTTCTGGATTTTTAATGGGCTACACCTGTTACCTCACGTTTTTTAAATAAGTCAGAAAAAATCCCCATGAGATACTAACCCATAGCGACTATAACCCATACCCGAGTACGAAATAGTGGGGAAATTTGGATAATGTTAAACGTTTGCAAGTTATGCTGGGAGATTCGTGTCGCCATCTTATACTTTTGTTAGTAGAAGCACAGTCTAGTATATGCAGTCACGAAGCTTGAGTTGTGAGGGTACTAGGAACAATAAACTGTGCCGGTACTATTTCGAATTGCCTGTGATGAGCAGAGTCCGTGGATATCCAGAGAGTACCGCAATCGTTTGAGCCGGCAAATGCCGACAAAGCCGCCATTGTTAGTCCAGCGCGCTATGCAGTATACAATTGTATAGGGAAAGAATGTAATTTAAATGCGAAAAAATGTAGTGCTGCTGTGTTCAGAACTGTTCACAGATAACTGAAAAAAAGCGCACATTTGTTTTTCTGTGACAAGGTGAAAGAAATAAGGAAAAAGGAAAGAAGTGACTATAAATATAAAAAGGAACGATCCGCTACCTAAGCGAGCATACATTGTGAGATTAATGAATGACTGTATTTTGATATTTATTTTTTCAAAATTTAGGCCCCAAAATATTTTTGTGAAACTAATCTAGAATTTAAGTTGTTTCAGCAATGATATTTCTACATAAAACAAATGAAAATCACGTACCAATTAGGACCAGTGTCAAATTTTTACCATCTTCTCCCTTTCAAATCAAGCATTTCTGAATTTAATCCTATTTGCTATTTGCAAGAATGACATAATATATTTGTGAAGTTCTGAATTCATTCTTGAGACAAGATTGTATTGTATGGCTCGATTGGAAAATACAAAGACCGTAGAAACTAGAAATCCTATTAAGGTTAGACTGATGTGAAATTTCAATTTTCTAAACTATTCTATGTAGATCTACGAAATTTTGTACTTTTAATTTGTAATTTTAAATTCTGTAAATTTAGGTTTTCAAAAATTGCTACTATTTTGGCCAGAATTTTTATCAACATACATGTCAGACCTTCAGAAACGAAACTTACTATACAATTTTCCTCTTTATTTTACTAAAAATAATTAAAAATATCTAATGCACTAAAAGTGTAAAAACAGAAAAAATTCAACTCGAGCGTAAAAAAATTAACTTTAAAAATACCTCTTCTGGCTGATATGCATATATATATATATATATATATATATATATATATATATATATATATATATAAATCAGAAGGCACATCTCACTTGACGATATGTGTCAGAGGAAGGACAATTGTTTGTAAGCATCTGAAGTCTGATTAGTGGAACATGTAGCTAATCGGGGAAGTATTCATTGGAGAGGGAAAGAAACTTGCCACCCTATCCTATTATCTCCTGGCCTAGTTGTCTCATGAGTGATGCCTTATTGGTGGTACTTATGAGGTTCAAATCTGTCTTCGGACAGTGGATTAAACAACAACAACAAAAATGAGTGTTAGGTATAATACTGATAGTAAGTTTTGTTAAGAGCATATTCAAAAACCTCTACAAAAATCATGTATGTAGTACAGAATCTGTGGAAAGAGTAGCATTTTTAGCAATGCAAAATTTACAGAAAATTAAAGTGGAGAAATTGATTTCAAAAGTTTGGGATAATAATAATGAACCAGGTCTCTGTCTTTTTATATTTTTTAGGCATTTTGAAATATATAGAACTAGCATATTATATACAGAACTTATCCTTATATACACTATCACGCTGTGAACACCTAACCTACACTAGTAAATAAAGATGATTAAAAAAATTATGTAATCTTATGAAAACACTATAATAGATAAATATTATTTACAAATCACTATGGACTGTAGACACTATTATAACACTAACAATAAAACTGTTAGAAACTTGCAAATATTTCTTGTATCACAAACAAAAACCAAACATGGAAAACACGTTGTTATGGCTACTAGTAACAAGTGGAATTTTCCTTTAGATAAGAGTTGTGCTCTCCTTTGTAACTGAATATCTTTTAAAGGAAAGCAGCCTTTGAAGTAGGTCTAACACCAGTTGAATTCTATGAAGAAATATTTCGAGAAGTCGAGAAGCTACACTGGCTCAATCGGAAATCTAATATAATAAATAATTTATGAAATATAGCGTAATTTCCAAAATGGTCGCTGAATTCGGAATGGAGGTCGTGGACGGATGATTTAAATTAACAGTCAGAGCCCGCAGTCTTTTAAAAATGTGACCCTAAACAGCTGATAGACCGGTCGTATGGTCATGAAAATTGGCAGAGGGCATCTTTAGGTCATAAATGAATTTTTAAAGATAAAAACAAAGAAACGATTTTTTTTACCAAAAATGACAAAATCTCACATCTGTGTATCCTTGGGGACATTATACTGAAATTACTAACTTCCATATTTTTAAAGCTAAACTCACAAAATGTTTATCACTAGTATATCTGGTTGATAATAACATATGTACAAAATTTCGTCTCTCTCTATGATAAGTGGTTTGCACTTAATTCGTAACTTAATTATATAGTGTATTGCTTAATGCAAAAAGTCTCTTGCGTCACAATTTACATTATTTTTCATTGATATTCACTTACGAGATTCTTTATATACATAGGAACAAACATTACTATTGGAATTTTCTTTACAGCGAATGGGTAAATTACTAGGAATTTTTATGACTATTAATTTTATTTTTTATAATAAAAAATTATAGTAATTTACTTATTAACTTTACAGCAAAACCTTATAGTAATCTTTAATTCCATGTATGTAAGGATCCATATAAGTGACAATCACTTAAGCCTTATATGCGGAAGCCGGAGACTTTGCACAAGGAATGCAGTTGGAAATGTTTAGATTTATTGTTATTTTATTTGCAACATTGTTGTTTTTATTTGTTACTTGTAATTTATTAAGTTCTTGTTGCTGTAATACCTATAATGTGATGTTTATGAAGGAGTGTATTGAACACTTAAATGCGTATTTATGCTATAATAATTATTAAATGGAGTTTTTATACACTAGTATGTTCACTGATAATAATGTTCTATAATGTAAGAAGATCTTTTAGACGTGTTTGCCCTTCAAATTAAAAATATCTGAGTTTTACTTTAAATATTCCTATCCCTAGCGTGTTGAAAAGGAATAACAATGGCGGCCGACTCGGTGATTGCGCTACTCTGGTATATCCACGGACTCTGGTATAGTCCTCGGGATGAAGTTGTTAAGGTTCGTGACACTTTTAATGACATGGAAATATGGAAATCTGATAGGTTACGAAAAATAGGAAAAAAGTTTGAAGATATAAGCAAAGTCGGTCTTGTTCCCTTGAAATATGGTCCAGAGAGATTGAGTATTGAGAAAAAAAAAAAGATCTGTTGGCTATGTTATAATATCTCAAAGAAGAACCTACTCATTTCTATAAGGACATATTAGGTGTACCTTAATAGCACTACGTTGCTGGGGGTGATATGTACATAACAGATTGCAACGTAACATCTTTCTTCAGAAAAATTTTAATGAACGTAACACTTTTTGTTGTATCTCACTTTTGTTTAAAATGTATTATAAGTTATGACACAATATATTCCTTCTAATTATGACAATATTGTTCAGCAATATCTGTTCTTGGTATTTAGTATTATTTTTTAGTTTTCAGATCATATTCACAGATAATATAACATTTTTCTTGATTTTCTCAAAACTTACATGTTTTATTAATATTAGAGCAGAAAAATTCGCTCCTACGCCGGGGAGCGAATCCGGGTCCTTGGTTCTACGTACCAAGCGCTCTGACCATTGAGCTACGCCGAAGTCCAATCCACAGCACCGGATCGAACTCCTCTCCTCCAGTATTTTTCCCTTTGTGGTCTGACTCCAAGTTGGACATGTATGTTGACATTTTATATTAAGTCAACTGCCATTATACAAGGAGCGCAATCAGCTGAGTGACTTGGTGACCGGGATTCCACAATAATATGCACAGTAATCTGTACAGAAATATGCACTGTTGCTAGAACAATCTACGTAAAGATTATTATTTTTGATCCTACAGAATATATCTGTTATGGTAACAAAGGGAAAAACATTGGAGGAGGGGAGTTCGATCCGGTGCTGTGGATTGGACTTCGGCGTAGCTAAATGGTGAGAGCGCTTGGTACGTAGAACCAAGGACCCGGGTTTGATTCACGGCGCCTGAGCGAATTCTTCTCCTCTAATATTAATTGTTAGCATAGCAGATACATTCTGTAGGACCAAAAAATAATAATCTTTACTTACATTTTTGAACTTACGCTTGCAGGTCATTTTATGTTCATCGTAGAATGTCCATTATATGAATGTCCTGTCGATATTAGGTCCAATGACAAAAATGTCCACACTAAATATAGATCCAAAGACAAAAATGTCCACACTAAAAAATATGTCCAGTTTTCTTATGCCAAAATGTCCACGCAATAATATCTATCAGTGTCCATATGTTGAATTAATTAGATATTACATTAAATTGTTAGAAAATTAAATCATTTTAATACCAGTTGCTGCACAAATTTATTAATGAAAATGGTTACTACATGTCTGCAAGTAAGTGAGGAGTCACAGAATTTACACGATTTCATCAAGTTAAGAAAATTACATCATTCCTGCTCAAGAGGAACCGTAATGTTTAATTTTCGGTGGTATGATATTGCTCTGAGGTAAAGCTTCACATTCTCCTGATCCTTATATTGCCGAGAAGATCGTACTATTTGTAGCACCTTTTTTCCTTCTTATACGGAGAAAGGACCCGAAGGCTTAAGATACGTTTTCCTCGCTGCGACTATTGCGATGATCGTTCAACGATGATCGTGCAACGATAATCGTTGAGCACTAATTCTATGAATTTCCTATGGAGCTGTTTTCCTTCGAGCGACTGCCGCTAGAGTCGTTAACGACGATCGTACGTCTTGAATAGTCGTTCAGGAAAAGGTTGAATATAATCGTCAGTCGTTAACGTTTATTGTGAGAAAGACGTGTTTCATGGCTCCTTCGTTTTCTGACGCGGATGATGAAATTCTTCTCAAGGAAGTGGCGAATCATCCCTCACTGTGGCAGCTGTCACATGCGTCCTACAAGGATCAAAGGGTCAAGGACAATATATGGGCTGAGTTTGTCAATAAAGTTGGAAAATTAAGTTATTAATTAAGTTATTTAAATTTTTATACAGTCTCTCTACATTATTGAGCTCAAGCAGACGGTGTTTTTTTCGCTCTTTTCATCCCATACGTATGGAGAAGTATTTCGTCTTCCATCTCCTCAATCAATGGTATTTAAGTACCGGTAATCTTTTACGTTTACTCATTAAACTCATTCTGTTAAACACAATCTCCCTTTAGAACAGCCGTGGCGAAAATGTGATTCACAGCACATTGTTGCTTGCAATGATAGCTATGCATTTCTCTTGCTTCCTACCTTCTCCAACCTCCACCCTCTCACTCACTGGAGTCAAACTCCGTTCCATTTGTATTTGTATCTGACCTGCGAGTGGCATATCGTCGCAATGTCTCTTTCGAAACCATGTACCTCTACAAAAACGAAAGTGTCAAGTAGGATGGGAAGACGCATTTTTTTTTTGTTGCCAATATGATGAGAATATTAAATGTATGATTTGTTCACAAGTATTACGAGGAAAACGGTTGTGTAACATAAAACGGCATTATATTACATGTTACTCATGAAACATTAAAAGGTTAAGTGTTATTATTATTATTATTATTATTATTATTATTATTATTACCTCTGTACGTCGATCCTTTTTCAGCAGATGTACGAATAATACGGTTAGATCTTCAATTTAAACTCACAGATTTACAAGTGATGTTAAATTAAAGTTATATGTAAGAACTTGAAAAAATGTTAAATTTTTCAAATCCTTGCCAAATATATATATATATATATATATATATATATATATATATATATATATCCGAAGCTTAGTTCATTCGTTTGCTCTGTTGAAGCCATGTTCGCTATAACTTACGTTTGTGAAAAATTATTTTCGACAATGAAAATAGTAATAACCAAATTCAGATCACGACTGACAGACAAATACCTTCGTGATCAACTACGACTTGCAGTAAGTAACATAATTCCTATTTTGAAACTCTGTCGCAGAGACATTCTGAAGACAGTTAATTTTAGGTTGTGATAATGTGCCCTATGTTTTCTTGTTCATTTCTTTCTTCGTTACACGTACTAAACATCAGTTGTAGCCTCGTACTGTATAAAATTATATTCGATTGCTTGACTAAGGAGAATGTAAATCCGTTAATAAGTCAGACAGTTGCTTCACTTCCCCTTCGGGTGTCCGCCTCCCTCCATAGGTGCTATGCACGTTGCAGGTTACACAGTGGCTCGGCGCACGATCACATTTTCGCTGCTCTAGAACAATGCGATTGCGAATGAAAACACGCGACTAGTGAAAAATCAACAAATCGTAGTCGCTCCGAGCAAAATGGTAACCAACGATTATCGTTCAACGTTTTATCGTTCAACAATAATCGTTGAACGATCATCGCAATAGTTGCACCGAGGAAAACGTACCTTTACACTATAACCTGAGGCTTATTGTGCTTACCACTCCTATTCTGTGAATGATTGGGTAGCTGAACGGCCGCGTTCTTGTACAAGTATACGCACCGTGAACTTAACCCTGGCTATTGTATGGATGATGATGATGATGATGATGATGATGATATGTGAATTAATGATGGAGAAACGAGTCCGAGGTCCATCACCGAAAATTACCTAGCAATACTGCTTCAATTGGTTGAGAGAAAACTCCGGAAAAAAACCCCAACCAGGTAACTTCTCCCAATCAGGATTTGAACCCGGGCCCACTCATCTCGTAGCCAGACGTGCTAACCACTCCTACACAACGGTAGCACACTTAGTTGATTTTTTTTCGTATTTCTTGTTTATTGGGTGTATGACATTCACATGACCAGCCTGTATTTGCAGTATCTGATGTGTTTCGTTTTTGTTCTTGTCTCACGGGGTCGAGAAATCACCAAATACAAACATGGTGGACGTAAAACCAGTCAATTACGGTGTAATTTGACCTCCTAAATTCGAAAATTATAACAAAAATGCTTAGTTCTTGTTTAAGGGTGCAGACAACACTGTAGCAGACTGTTTGTCACGTATAGGTGCCATAGACATGCCGACGCTAATATCAGCAGAAGAACTCATAGCTGCACAGACTGCTGATGAAGAACTTCAACATCTTCTTCAATCTGATTCGACCAGCTTAAAATTAACAAAAATTCCGCTGACTGAATCAAAGGGAGAAATTTATTGCGATGTTTCGACGCAGGTAATTCGACCTTACATCCCATCTTGTCTTCGTAAGAAAGTTTTCGATAACATTCACAACCTGTCTCACCCTAGCGGTAAAGCAACTAAGAAACTTATGCAGCGCAAGTTTGTTTGGCCTAGAATTAATAAGGAAATTATGCTGTGGGCTCGTATGTGTCTTCAGTGCCAGAGAAGTAAAATAAGTCGTCACCACAAAAATGTGCCCGTACACATTCCTATGCCAAGCGCGCGGTTCGCTCACGTACATATAGATATCATTGGTCCGCTTCCAGTTGTCAAAGGTTTTCAGTATTGACTGACAATGGCTGATAGATTCACACGATGGCCTGACGCGGTCCCGATATCTGAAGTTTCTGCAGAGACTATTGTAGATGCATTCTTCAGGACTTGGATCGCAAGATTCGGCGCACCTGCCTCTATTACAACAGACAGAGGCTCGTAATTTGAATATGATATTTTCGAGCGTTTTGTAATCTTATTGGTACTACAAAAATACGCACGACAGCCTTTCATCCCACCTCAAACGGCATGATAGAGCGTTGGCATAGATCATTGAAAGCCGCTATCACGGGATCTAAATGTTGGATCGATATCTTACCGGCTGTCCTACTTGGATTGCGCTCCAGCATCAAAGACGATTGTGACGCTTCGCCCGCAGAAATGGTTTACGGAGCGACGCTAAGACTTCCGGGAGAGTTTTTCGTCGACGACCAAACCGAACTGTCGCAGCGAGCCTTCGCTGAAAAACACAGACAGTTAATGCGCACTGTCAGATCGACCCCCGTTGCTCACCACTGCAACAGAAGAGCTTTTCAGCATAAGATACTATATACGTGTACGCATGTCTTTGTTCGTGTGGCAACTAAAGGATCCCTTGTACCACCGTATGAAGGACCGTATAGAATTCTTCGTAGGATATCTGACTACGTGTTCGAAGTCGATATTCACGGGAGCCCTAAAACCATTTCCACAGAAAGACTTAAGCCAGCTTTCTATGAAGTCTTCTCTGAAGATGATGGGAACAAGACCTCCGATCATCAAGGATTAAGTTCTTCAAAGCCCCCACCATTCAGAACTTATCCTGGTGCAAGAAAAGTTTCGTGACTCAGCGTCACTGGGAGGGGAGTATATGTAGGGCTCTGAGTTCTGCAGTCACAACTGGCCTAAGTCTATGTTCATGATACAAACGGAGTGGGCTATGGAAATTCAGCTCTCCTTGGCAACGGTTTTGTTGTGAATTGTTTGTATCTTTCTGACGAGAAATAAAAACTGTTCTTGAGTTTCATTTACTCAGTATATTGTATTCTAGCTACAAGGCATTGCTCATTACTGCCATCTAGCATGCATCTAGCGTAATATTTGTAATGTTGAGATGGTACAATAATACATTTGAAGACAGTTGTATTTTCGTAAGTCAATTAATATTTTATTGTATTGGAGTACTTCGTTACTTCTAATCTTTATAAACTTTATTCTAATCGTGTAATAGCCAATTAAATCCCACTCGAGTTTTGATTTTCTCTAGATAAATCAAAACGTCTAGTGAGATTACTGTTGATAAAATCAAAAGATGTTGATAAAAAATAGTACATAATTTACCTGAAGGACCAGCAGCCACGATGCCACTCAAATATTCACAATATACCACAGTAAGCACTTGCTATAAGAAAACGAAAACCCAACTGAAAGCGCTGACAATCAGCGACTGACGGCTGTGTATATTTTGTTCCGTTTAACGGTGTTATTATTGCTCTTTTATCTCCGCTGATTTTATTAAAAGATACTTAGAAGAGCTACGCAACTACCTGGCTATATTTCTACGTCATTGTTTTACAATTTGAGCAGGTTGAGTTTTAGGGCAAATGTCCCCGTAAAAGTGAGAAATAGACCACTGTGTCCACGATCGAGTGAGACCGTAACAGGCCACCAGCCTTAATACGTGATGATGATGATGATGATGATGATGATGATAATAAACAAACATGATATTATCAATTAACAATTTCTATATTATTCAGTTTGCAATAAACAGATATGTTGTTTATAATAAATTAGTACATGTCAAATAATACGTTGTTGACGGCATAATAAATCTATAAGTGATATACGAATGATTCGACTAGTTTTTCATGAATGCATAATAATTAATCACATTGTTCACACTTATGTTAGTTATGTCATTCATGTGAACCAGTCAAAGGTGTGAACCTCACGCCTGCAATCTTTTCTTATTCTGAGCGAATCATTTTATCTTACTACTAAACTATACAAGATGCAGCAGTCTGCAATACATAGGAGACAATGGCAATACAATTATTATTGTTAAATGTATTGTCCTCTGTTGCTTAGTAACACTGTTCCGTATTCTCTCCGCAATCATATTGTATTTTTCATTTAACCTCTGCTTTGTATTCTGGATCCTATTGGTTAGCCGCAGATTTCGGCCAGATGTCCCAAATTGTGGAATTTGTTGTTGTTGTTGCTCTGCCATATCTTCAACATTCGTTCATTGGGTAAGTATGCGTTTGTGAAATTACTTTGGAAATTGTATAAAACACTGGATAAACTGCCAAAGAAGTTCATGTTTCGCTGCAATAAAGAAACATGGTTGTGGACAGGCTTAAGTTTAGAAAGACAGAAATTGATTTCTTTTAATGTTTATATCTTTATATGAATATCTCTCTTCAACATTAATATACACAACTGAAGTTGTCACAATTAATAATTTTACAACTAACTTTCTTGTTAAATGGTAACTGATGACCACAGGGTGTAAATTTAAAAAAAGAACAAGAGCAAACAAAACATGAAGGACTGGAAGGGAGATTAAATTCTGCTTCTTCCACTCATCCTTTGATTAAGAAGTGCCTACAACAGGGCCGGACATGAGAGCGGCTCCATTTAACCGACCAGAGCTGTTCTCGCTCCGCAACGCAAGCCGGAGCAGAACGCTCACGCAGTGGCGGACTCGCATTACAGCTACCTTCCCTGCATTAATGTAACAAGAGCCATGGTTGTTCTAGTCATTCAGTCTGTCAGTACATAATAGTTTATAAGGATATTACATCAATCCATTGTACATTACAGAATTTATAACACTCTTATTAATTTAATGAAATAAACTTCGCTCTATGCACACACATAAATCATTAGGCTTATTTACATAACCCATATGCACATACTGCAATCTCCTCACCACGGTTCTACGAGACAGGCGTATGGCTTCCACTTCCCCTACTTGCTGTGGACAGAGTTCATCTGCCAATATAATTAAACATCAATTGATGAATTCACCTTCGTTGAATATTTTCAATTCCCTTGCAATTTCGTGGCAAATTTTTGTAGCTAATTCTCATAGCCGATTCTCTAAGTGCATTATTGTCATCCTGTTAATACATAATAATATATGATATGATATGATATGATATGATATGATATGATATGATATGATATGATATGATATGATATGATATGATATGATATGATATGATATGATATATGATATGATATGATATATGATATGATATAATATGATATGATATCATATGATATGATATCATATGATATATGATATATGATGAACTGTAATATACTATACTACGATATATCGTAATACTTGTATAATTTAAAATTATATACAGTGAAACCTCTCCTTACGGAAACCCCCAAGATATGGACACTCCACAAATACGGACAGATTTTAATTTCCCAACTGAAATAATATAGAAATAATGATAAATTTAACTCTCGTTTACGGACACTCTCAGACACGGACACGGACAGCTGTTTCACAGTCCTAAAGCTTGCTTTACCTCCTGACTGCGGACAGAACTTGGACCTCAAGACCTAATGTGTTATAAAAATGGAAAATTTAGTTTTGAGAACTGTACAGAAATTCCTTGACATGAAAGAAGACAATAAGGGTCTCATAGGCTACCACTAGCTCACCTGGCTACCCCTTGTTAGCTGGAAGTGGGTGGATAAACAGAGTCATAAAATTTAACCTGTCTGATGGGTCCAAGGTTTTCGTGATCGTGAAATTGTATTCGACACATGATTAGGATTAGTAGGATTATTCTCTTCACTTCAATCAATTGTTCTGTTTCTAGAGACATGGCATCTGAATGTAAAGGTTAAGATGAAAACTGTAGACGTAGAATACAATTGCATGGCACAGTATTGCATTTTCCTTTTTCGGTGTTATCTACTGTAGTTCAAAGTTGCAAAGAATTTACTGTAGTATACTGTATTTAGAATTAACTACAGTAATGCATTTCATATAAAGCGTGAACAGATACATAATGCATATTATAAATTTACTGTTAGATTGGGAAGAAGTAAATCCCGAAAAGACAAAGTATATGATTATGTCTCGTGACCAGAATATTGTACGAAATGGAAATATAAAAATTGGAGATTTATCCTTCGAAGGGGTGGAAAAATTCAAATATCTTGGAGCAACAGTAAAAAACATAAATGACACTCGGGAGGAAATTAAACACAGAATAAATATGGGAAATGCGTGTTATTATTCGGTTGAGAAGCTTTTATCATCTAGTCTGCTGTCAAAAAATCTGAAAGTTAGAATTTATAAAACAGTTATATTACCGGTTGTTCTTTATGGTTGTGAAACTTGGACTCTCACTCTGAGAGAGGAACATAGGTTAAGGGTGTTTGAGAATAAGGTGCTTAGGAAAATATTTGGGGCTAAGCGGGATGAAGTTACAGGAGAATGGAGAAAGTTACACAACGTAGAACTGCACGCATTGTATTCTTCACCTGGCATAATTAGGAACATTAAATCCAAACGTTTGAGATGGGCAGGGCATGTAGCACGTATGGGCGAATCCAGAAATGCATATAGAGTGTTAGTTGGGAGACCGGAGGGAAAAAGACCTTTGGGGAGGCCGAGACGTAGATGGGAGGATAATATTAAAATGGATTTGAGGGAGGTGGGATATGATGATAGAGACTGGATTAATCTTGCACAGGATAGGGACCGATGGCAGGCTTATGTGAGGGCGGCAATGAACCTTCGGGTTCCTTAAAAGCCATTTGTAAGTAAGTAAGTAAGTTAGATTGGGAAGCCTCCCTCCCAATAAAGGACACCTGCCATATGCGGACAGATTGTTACGTCCCTTTGATGTCCGTAAATGAGAGGTTTTACTGTATTACTAAATGTATAATAACTTATAATGCAATATAAATATCAAATAGATACTCTAATATAATGTACCTGAGAAACATTTTCTTTAAGTTGTATTAATTTATGGCGTTCATTACAAACATATTTGTCATATTCAGTAGCATGTTGTAAAGAATAATGCCGTTGGATATTGAACTTCTTAATCAGTTGGAGTGCTTTAAGACAAATTAAACACCTTGCTAATGCACTGCTCTCTACGAAAAAGAAATGCTCCTCCCATGATACATTAAAAGCATTGGGAGTAGCGGGCCGCTTTAATGTATGAGCGGAAGCTCCGTCTTCAAAGTTCGCCATCATACTGCAGACTCACCACTGCACCGACATTGAATGACGTACAGTATGCATACGTCACAGCACTCGCAAGACCCGCTCTTTAAAGCACACAGCGCTTATTTCTCAGAATCACGTAATGTGCCCAGCCCTGGTCTACAACATACATCTACAAGGAGAAATTAATCTCTAAGTATTTCATGAGCTATTTTTTGGCATTTTTAATTTTATTTATAGTTTTTACTAATTACAGTAGTATTAATTTTCGGGTTAATTTCTGAAAAATCTACGTAACTTTATGTTAAAAAGAAAATAAAAGAAGAAAAGAAAGCAAAGTAAAAGAAAAAAGAGAAATAAATTAAGCAAGGATAAAGGAAAAAAAGAAAGGAAAAGTAAAGCAGAAAAGGAAAAAGGAAAGGAAAGGATAGCAGAAAAAAGAAACGAAAGAAAAGAACAGAAAAAAGAAAGTAAAATAAAATGAGTGATCACCACCTGTTTGTAGATTTTTTATAGAAAAGCCGAGAAACATTTGTTGTATGAACATAAATAAGGTAAGTAGATATAAAAGAAAATAAAAGAAGATAAAAAATGAACGAGAAAATATAAAATGAGAAAACTAAAAAAATAAAAAAATATGCAAGAAACGAAAAGGAATGGAAATAAGAAAAAGAAAAGAAGAAAACACAAAAGAAAAAGTAAAATGTAAAAGGAAAAAAAAAAAAAAAAAAGAAAGGAAAATGTAAAAGGAAGGAAAAGAGAAGTACAAATTTTATTTATAGTCTTTACTAATTACAGTAGTATTAATTTTCGTCAGTGAAAGCCTGCTAAGTACTACAGGGACATCATTTTATTTTTACTAACATTTTTAATATTAACCTGTCTATACCTTTAGAGAACCGGAAATACAGCTTGCTCCCCCCTCCAAGACTGGAGTTCGATGATACTGGCGTAAAACACAAATCACTCTACTAGGTATAGGATGGAAGAAAAGTAGTTCATCCATTTACGTAAACTAGGAAATATCGCGATTTTGAGTTTGATAATTTTCATTAGGTTTTTCTTCAATCAAAGTACAGTACTGTATTAAGAATAAGTGTTTTTACTCACGAAGTGAGTTATCCATGCGAACGTATTCATTATGCAGTGTATATTATACTGTCTACAGCACATTAGCGTACAATATAGAGAAAGAAGTTAAATTGAAAAATAATCATAATATGAATATTTAAACACAATTTTGAAAATGGTGGCCGTTCATTTCGATACAGGCTTCAGTTCTTTTGTGCATATTATCGCACTATAGACTATTGCATCTAATTCCAATTGCCAGTTTCGTCCTTCGTACTAGTAACTCATGTTGAAATAATTCTGTACCTACTCTACGTACTGTAAATTCAATCTTCACTTCTGCCCGACCCGAAAATATAAAATTACTCAGACATGCTATCTACTGTCCGTCCAAGTGGTTATGCCGAAGGATGGTAGAAAGGGAGGAAATCACGTGACAGTTAATTACTTAACGAGGCCCTTTTATTTAAGTTAAATTAAAAAGCTGTATAATATTATGTAAACTTCCAATTCCTAAGAGAAATTAATGTTTTCAGAAAAGAGCTAAGGCAGCCCAGCTATTACAGAAGGGCGAGCAGAAGCAGGTGGGGGAAATCGGGATGCGACGTAGGCAAACGGACAGTACCTGTGCGAAAATATGATTGAATATTGAAAGCTCTTTCGTCACTGGAAAACGCGAACATATTTCTGGAACGTACTATACTCAGTAACTCAGTACTGCTTACTATCTGCGGTCTTGGTTCTGTGTGGAGTTGGAACTTCCTTAGTAGAAGGGGTGGGAGTGAAGTACATTCAAAAACTCAGGTACAATAAAAATTGAAGTAAAAATAAAATGATGTCTCTGTACATGTTGAGACATGTTAAAATAAAAAATGCCAAAAAAATAGCTCATGAAATACTTAAGATTAATTTCTCCTTGCAGATGTATGTTGTAGGCACTTCTTAATCAAAGCATGAGTGGAAAAAGCAGAATTTAATCTTCCTTCCAGTCCTTCCATGTTTTGTTTGCTCTTGTTCTTTTTTGAAACTTACACCCTGTGGTCATCAGTTGTCATTTAACAAGAGCGTTAATTGTAACATTATTAATTGTGAACAACTTCAGTTGTAAATCAAGCTATCAGGTCTAACTCCCTGTAAAGTTGATTTGAATAATTTTGAAGGAAAAATCATTCCGGGGCCGGGCATCGAACCCGGGACCTTTGGTTTAACGTATCAACGCTCTACCAACTGAGCTACGCGGGAATTCTACCAGACACCGATCCAATTTTTCCCTCTATATCCATAGACCTCAAAGTGGGCTGACAGCTGTCAAGCAACCAAAGTTGAGTGCAAAGGTCCCGGGTTCGATGCCCGGCTCCGAAACGATTTTTACCTCAAAATTATTCAAATCAACTTTACAGGGAGTTATACCGGTACCTGAAAGCTTGATTTGCATAATACACGTCACTGTCCGTTAACAGAAAGCCACAATTTAAGTCACACAGAGTTAGTGTGCACTCAACTTTGGTTGCTTGACAGCTGTCAGCCCACAGCTGTGGATATAGAGGGAAAAATTGGATCGGTGTCTGGTAGAGTTCCCGGGTAGCTCAGTTGGTAGAGCGTTGGTACGTTAAACCAAAGGTCCCGGGTTCGATGCCCGGCCCCGCAACGATTTTTCCCTCAAAATTATTCAACTTCAGTTGTGTATATTACTGTTGAAAAAAGATATTCATATAAACATTAAACGAAATCAATTATTATGCCTTTCTAAAATTAACCCTGTCCACAACCATGTTTCTTTACTGTAGCGAAACATGTACTTCTTTGGCATGAAACCCGGAAGATAAAAAGTAAAACTAAAGAAAAAAGGAAACGGAAAGAAGAAAAGAAAGCAGAAGAGAAAAACTAAAGAAAAGAAAAAAGAAAGAAAAGAAAAAAGAAAGAAAAGAAAAAAATAAAGAAAAGGTATAATAAAAAGGAAAGAAAAAAGGGAGAAAGGTAAAGAAAAGGTAAAATAAAAAAGGAAAAGAAAAAAGAAAGGAAAAGAAAAGTATAAAGAAAACAGAAAGAAAAAAGTAAAACGAAAAAAAAAGAATAAAAAAAGACGAAGGAAAAGAAAAGCAAAAAAAAGACAATAAAATAAAAAACAGAAAAAAGGAAAAGTAAAATAAAAAGGAAATAAAGAATAAAGGAAAAGAAATAAAGAAGAAAGGAAAAGAAAAAAGAAAAGAAAGAAAAAAAAAAAGAAAAAAAGGTAAAGTGAAAAAAGGTAAGAGTAAAACGAAAGAAAAAAAGCATAAAAGGAAAAGAAAGAAATGAAAAGAGAAAAGTAAAATAAAACACGGAAAAGAAAAGCATAAAGGAAAGGAAATAAAAGAGAAATGTAAAACGAAAAAGGGGAAAGAAAAGAGAAAGAAAAAATAAAAGCAAAATAAAAGACGGAAAATAGAAGAGTAAAAGGAAAGGAAAAGGAAAGTAGAAAAAATAAAGGAAAAAGGAAATATTGAAAAAAACGGTACAACGTAGAAAGAAAAAGAAAAAAGGAAAGGAAAGCCAGAAAAGATAAGATATAAAAGAAAATAAAAGAAGAGAAAAAATGAACGAGAGGAAATAAAATAAGAAAACTAAAAAAATGAAAGAAGATAAAAGAAAGGAAAAGGAATGAAAAGAAGAAAAAGAAAAAGAAAACAAAAGAAAAAGTAAAATGTAAAAGAAAAAAAGAAAGGAAAATGTGAAAGGTAGGAAAAGAAAAGTACAAAAGAAAAAAGTAAATAAATAAGGAAAAAAGAAAAGAAACGAGAAAAGAGTAAGCAAAATGAATGAAAGAAAAAGAAAATAGAAATAAATAGACAGAAAATAAGAAAAAAGAAAGCATAAAAGGAAAGGAAAGAAAATACAACATGCGAAATTAAAAAGAAAAGCACAAAACAAAAAAAAAAAACAAAAAAGGAAAAGAAAAGCATAAAAGAAAAAGGAAAGAAAAAAGAATAACCAAAATAAAAACTAGAAATGAAAAGTAAGATAATGAAAAAGATAGAAAGGAAAAGAAAAAGAAAGAAAAGTAAATGGGGAAAGAAAAAAGGAAAAAGAAAATTATAAGGAAAAAAATAAGAAAATAACAAAGAAAATAATAAAAGGAAAAAGGATACAAAAGAAAGAAAGAAAATAAAACATAATATAAAATGAAGATAGACGAAGAAAATAAAAAGGAAAGGAAAAGGAAAGCATAAAGTTTACTGATAATACTTTAAAAAACTGAATAATGAGATGCACTGTCCGTAAGGTAGGGAGGTTGGGATGGGCAGGGCGGAACTCGACATGCAGCCACCTCCTCGTGGTGAGTTCTGGGTTGTTTCACTTCATAGAAAATGAAACAAGCAAAGAGCTGCATTATCAATTATGTTAAAACTGATACACATATACAAATTAGTGCTAATACTATCACCACTCCCGCATTACAAGGGTTTTGTTTACATTTTAAGTAGCCCTTTAGTATTAAGTAGCGTTCTGCCTGAACTGTTTTATTAAGTCATATAAAATGTAATCAGCATTTATCTAATGAAACAAATTTCACTGAGCTTCGTTATGTGAATAATAGGATAAAAATATATTATGTGCTTATGCTGAGAATCGTAACACATATTTCCTAATTCATTTTTTAAGTCTCGTAAGAATTTATTTAATTTTTTATGTTGAAAATGATATTTCTAGTTACAATCTATTTTTGAACTACTATCAAAAGAAGTATACAAATGTAATCACTTACTAGTGTACCGAAATAGGATATAAGCTTGTATTCCTTGCATTGATACAAAAAACATTACTTACAATGCAAATAAAAAGGACAATAAACACAGTCAAATACAGAATGGATGGTAACCTCTGCACCAAAATGAAACTGGTAATATCTCATGAGGATAGACCTGAAAAATTTAAAATCCTTTTCGAACATTCACCGTTTCAGAGAAAATCGTTATGTTTCTATGAAGCATAAAGGTAGGCGCCCACTTACCGGAATTGATTCGTACTCCGCGTTCGGATTTTTATTCTTTGCATTATTTTAAATGGAACATCGCTCACTTGGCCGCATCACCTCTGTCCGCATAACTGTTATTCCGATCAGAATTCTTGCCAGAGAATAAAATTCTAAACGGATTTCCGTAAGGTCCAAGATCGAAATATAGAATGTCATGGCATATTATATCGGTTGCAAGGTCTCCAATCGCGGTAATATTGAAGGTATAGGTTATTTTATTAAGTTAAACAGTATGGAGAGCTTTATGAAATTAGAATTAAAGCAATGTAATATGGAGAAAAAACATATGGGATGAGATCGGGAAAATACTAAATTAACCAGGTATGTCCTTCATAGTTTATTTAAGTTACAGAGGTATTCATTTTATTTCCAGGTTCAGTTCAGAACAAGAATAGGGATATCTGATGCAAAGTTTTACTGTTAGATGGCAGGAACATTCCATGCGGCAGTTTATTACGTTCTCCGGCTTGTTTGTTTTCTGTGCTTGTCAAAATTATATTTATAATTATTTTGTATAACCTAGTATAATTTAATATAATTCAGTATTTTCTTACCTCATAATTTAATTTGATTTACAATAATAGCGTAAACTTGTATAATACTGAGCGATTCCCCTTTATAAATTAAGGGAAATCTGCAGTATGCAAAATATAGATACGAGTAAATTGAATATGCAAGAACCTAAACGAGAACTTTGTAATCGAGGTGCACGAGAATTTTGAAATCGAGGCCCACGAACAGACAGACAGACAGATAAATAAATAAATAGGAACTTTGTCGAAGGTGAATATTACCTCTTTAATTATTAGTAGACCCTATTGTAAGTACCTTATGCCAAAAACACGATATGCAGCCACCAATGTGTTTTTTTTTTTATAGGGAAGGGACTATCGAGATTGAATTCCTCGTAATTTTTCTCTAGTTCCAGAAAGATTAAGTGCAATGTTTGATAAGATGATATAATATGATCATAATAGTATCACGATTATTCTTGTGTTTTGTAGGTTAAGGACATGCAGTTTTCAATACTATGTAGGATGATTTTGAAAATTTGAACTAAAAACGTGGTTTTAATAATTAGTCTATAGCACATTAAAAACATTATTCATGAAATGGATTTCACTATGGATCGTCCTGGATAATAAACACCCCAGTTAATCCACAGTTTACTGCAGGCGTAAAATGCTGGCGACTCCTAGGCTAGAAGTATTGAATATAATCTAAACTGATATAGCTTGTATATGTTGAGGTTGTATATGTTTTTATTCATTTTTCTTTTCCCTCTTCCAAAATGAAACTGTAGTCAGCAATTCCTTACTTGAAGTAAGTATTTTTGTTTAATAGCTAGCACTTTCGAGGCGCTATTTAATTAGTTAAATTTTTTAAGGTTTAAAGCATAGGTCTACATTAAAAATATTTCGGGACCTGAATGAAGACAAAAGGCTTTTCCTGGTTTTTACATATAGGAACACAACGAAAAATTTGGCATTTTTTAAGAGAATTTAATGTACTAATACACTACATAAACCCTCAATGTTTATATACCGGAAAACAAATACACATACAAAGCGCATCCCTCAAAGTACACACGCGCTGTCTGTTGGTGCTAGTTCAGGATATCCCTATGAAATAACGTGCTCTAGCGATAAATTACAACACTATTTGATTATTCATTCGGAAATGCTGACAAGTGAGCGATACTATAATAAAAATCCGAACGCAACGAACGAATTTTTTCCGGTAAGTGAGCGCCTACCTTAAGGCAATATAGGTACCTGTCACTGCAATATTATTCTAGCAAACGCGGCCTTCAGTCCTTACCTTATCCTCAATGGGTGACATGCGACAGTGCGCTGCGTTGCAAGATTGACTTGAACGATTTTCGCAACTATTCAATTTAAATTCTTGGCTAACTGTTTAATCTGGAAAAAAAAAAAAAATAGATGCAAGACATTAACTTTTCAGATTACTTTTCCCTATCTGCTTGTATAGCAATCTGTCATTCCTCTCGGGCAGTTACAGCAATAGAGCGCTGCAAACATTGGGCAAAGACTACATTTTTCCTGCGTAATGGTCCTTGATCGAGGCTTATGTTGGGGTTTCGTAATATTCAAATAAATTTAAGGGATATTGACGGTAGATACTAGATTAATCTTGCTCAGGATAGGAATAGATGGCAGGCTTATGTGAAGGCGGCAGTAAACCTCCGGGTTCTCTAACAGCCATAAGTAAGTAAGTAACGGTGCTTGATCAAAGGAAATGTGCAATAAAAGTTTTGTTATATTGAACATGTAGAATCACCTCTTAACTTTTGGTGCATCAGTCCCTTTCCACCCTGTATACATCATATCAGAAAGCAAAGTATTACGTATTCTTTGATAAACTACTGGTTGATAGCACAAAAAAAGATTGAAATAATTTTATCAGTAAATGAAATCAAATAAAATCGTGCAAGCGGTTAGAGAGACACTCTATAGCAAAGAGTAGTAGTAGATATAAGGAAAGACAGTATTTTCGTTCTGCTTCGATCAAATTGACAATTTAATTAAAAGGAGACAAATATGAACATGTTTTAAAACAATATTCGCAGGTACTGTCTTATCCGTATAAGAATTTTATTACAGAAACATGGCATAGGTCTTCTGCTTTGGAAATACGTAACTTATTTAGTATGAGTTTAAAATATTTAAAGCTCTTTTACATTCTAGTAATTTAATTATGTTACACATAGCCAGCACCTACTTATTATATAAAAATAAAGTAGCCTGTATTTTATTGTAAGTTGTGACAAAATAATCATCAGGACACAATAAAAAATTTGTTTCTATTAAAAAGTTTATTTGTTTCTACTATATGTGTAAGATATATAATGGGACATTTGTAAATTAAAAAATGAAGATTGTCGGAGACTCGAAACTTGAACAAATACTGTTCACCCTTTTTGTAGATTTATGTTATAACAATCTCTGCTATTAAAACTGAGAGTACCAAAACAGCATAGTACGTGGTTTTCCTGTTTACATTCCTTACAATTGATTTCTATTTATCAATCATATTATTATTTCCCTTTTCAGAAGACCTGATGTATCTAGAATCAACCTTCTATTCGATTTCATAACATATTTCATACTCTCATACAAAATATAGCAAATTTAAAAGGTTTAATTATGCGTCATCCGGTGAATTACGGCTTTGAGAAGACGAGCATGCACAAATCTGGAACTTGTATATTGTGGGCGGACCATTCTTTTTGCACGAAGTGTGCAACGTGAAAAAATTGACGCATCTTATGTATTTTTGACGTGCGAATTTAAGACGAATCCCACCTTCCATTTTAATGCAACATTTGGAAACTAACAAGAGATGAACTCGATACCCAATTTCCTTCAAGCTCTAATGCTCCCACAAAACCCAGTTCAGATAGATATAATCCAATCAGAAGTAGACCTCCTAGAACAAATCACCAAAAATCAACACAGTAAAGAAAATTTAAAACAAATGGCCCTTGAAACCGCCAACATCAGATATCCCGAAGACTATTGGATAAGAATTTATACCGATGGCTCAAAAACAGATCCTCAAGGAAAAGTAGAAGCTGGCATTTTTAGTAATCTTTTTGGTTTCTACCTCCCAGTTGGTTATAATCTATCTGGCTATGATGGAGAAATTGAAGCTATACATGTTGCCTTAAATCAACTTTTACTCCATATGGATAAATTCACAAACGCTGTCATCCTCTCGGACTCAAAAGCAGCCATCTTGTCCATAAATAAAACTAAACCACCCCTACTCAGAACAAATCAATAATTGTCAAGAAATACTTGCAACTTTAAAAGAATATGACAAAACAGTTGTGTTACAATGGATCCCAGGACATTGTAATCTACATGGAAATGAACAGGTTGACATGCTAAGAAGGGTGCCAATCTCAAAATAAACCCACGGAAACCTTTGTCATTTAGCTCAGTAAAACAATATATCAAGCAACTACAAAAAAAATAATCACCAACAAGAATTGGACATAAACATTTCGCAACAACGTAGAAAATTACTGAAGGATATACCTCCTGATCCCAGAAGACTGGCAGTTGCAAGCTTTCGTCTTAACACTGAACATGACATCCTGGGTAAACACCTCAATCGTCTTGGCATCCTGCCATCATCAGCCTGCATTTTGTGCAAACATGGATAGACAACATCTTGCAAAATGCCCTGCTCTGAAATCCTCCAAGGAAATCAATCGCTACTGGGAAGCCAGAGCCCGAATGTTTTTGATTACTTAATCCGTAGTTTTGTTCACCACTTTCTTGCTTTTCCCTCAGTTAATGATTGTAAATATCATATACTAGACATTAGACAAATAAATAATATTTGGCTAATTACGGTATTTCTGCAATAGCAATGGACACATTGTGGAACGTATGAATAAGAGCTGCAGAAACAGTGACGAAAATGGGAAATAAATTTCAACAACACTTAAGAAGAACGTTGAGAACCACATTAGCACCACTCCAACTGATGGGCTCTGCACCCAACAGGCCATCCAACAAGCTCTCACAGAAATGAATCGGTTTGGTAATTTGGGACATATTACTTTAAAATTCCAAATCAGTACCTTACAAAACACAAAAATAAGAATACAGTAATAATTCACGGGTGCTCGTGTAAAGGGGTTTAAGTATGAATTGACTAAAGCGGGATAAGTAAAGATTTAAACCCTCCACGATTGCTTCTGTCTTGTGTTAAAGGGGTTAAGTCATTCTTCCATCCATGATGCAGTGACAGTGCTCCGTATTTTGTGACAAAGGGGTTTTGTTCAGTACCAAAGGAGAGAAGTTTACATACCTTATAATTTGACTTCACCCCCTTTACACGAGCACCTGCGAATTGTTACCAGAGTGATTCTATTCATTAATTTGCAACTTCCCTTTGTAAAATTTGGGCAGAACACATATTGTAAAATAACCTACTAAACACATATTATTATTATTATTATTATTATTATTATTATTATTATTATTATTATTATTATTATTATTATTACTACTACTACTACTACTTTGTACAAAACTAGTTCGATTAATTACAATGTGTCTCAGTGAAACGTATAGCAGAGTCCGTATAGGCCAATTTCTATCTGATGCTTTTCCAATTCACTGCGGGATAAAGCAAGGAGATGCACTATCATCTTTACTTTTTAACTTTGCTCTAGAATATCCCATTAGGAAAGTTCAGGTTAATAAACAGGGTTTGGAATTGAATGGATTACATCAGCTGCTTGTCTATGCGGATGACATGAATATGATAGGAGAAAATTCGAAAACGGTTAGGGAAAACACGCAAATTTTACTTGAAGCAAGTAAAGCGATAGGTTTGGAAGTAAATCCCGAAAAGACAAAGTATATGATAATGTCTCGTGACCAGAATATTGTACGAAATGGAAATATAAAAATTGGAAATTTATCCTTCGAAGAGGTTGAAAAATTAAAATATTTTGGAACAACAGTAACAAATATAAATGACACTCGGAAGGAAATTAAACGCAGAATAAATATGGGAAATGCGTGTTAGTATTCGGTTGAGAAGTTTTTGTCATCTAGTCTGCTTGCAAAAAATCTGAAAGTTAGAATTTATAAAAAAAGTTATATTACCGGTTGTTCTGTATGGTTGTAAAACTTGGACTCTCACTTTGAGAGAGGAACAGAGATTAAGGGTGTTTGAGAATAAGATTCTTAGGAAAATATTTGGGGTTAAGAGGGATGAAGTTACAGGAGAATGGAGAAAGTTGCACAACGGAGAACTGCAAGCATTGTTTTCTTCACCTGACATAATTAGGAACATTAAATCCAGACGTTTGAGATGGACAGAGCGTGTAGCACGTATGGGCGAATCCAGAAATGCATATAGAGTGTTAGTTGGGAGACCGGAGGGAAAAAGACCTTTGTGGAGGCCGAGACGTAGATGGAAGGATATTAAAATGGATTTGAGAGAGATGGGATATGATGATAGTGACTGGATTATTCTTGCACAGGATAGGGACCGATGGCGGACTTATGTGAGGGCGACAATGAACTTGTGGGTTCCTTAAAAGCCATTTGTAAGTAAGTAAGTATTATTTTGTACAACCATGATATTATCAATCAATAGTTTCAATGTTATTCAGTTTGAAATAAAGAGATTTGTTTACAATTAGTGCATGCCAAACAAGACGTTGCTGATGGCATAATAAATCTTTAAGTGATATACGAATGATTTGACTAGTTTTTCATGAATGCATAATAATTAAATCACATTGTTCACAGTTATGTTAGTTATGTCAATCATTTGAACCAGTCAAAGATGTCAGCCTCAAGCCTGCAATATTTTCTGCTTCTGAGTGAATCATTTTATCTTCTTACTACTAAACTAGCCACGATGCAGCAGTCTGCAATACATAGTAGACAATGACATTACAATTATTATTGTTAAATGTATTGTCCTCTGTTGCTTAGTAACAAAGTCGGCTCTGACATATCGTCAATATTCGTTCATTGGGTAAGTATGTGTTTGTGAAATTACTTTGGAAATTGTATAAAACGCTGGATAAACTGCCAACTATTTCGCTACAATAAAGAAACATGGTTGTGGACAGGTTTAATTTTAGAAAGGCATAATTGATTTCGTTTAATGTTTATATCTTTATATGAATATCTCTTTTCAACATTAATATACACGACTGAAGTTGTTCACAATTAATGATTTTGCAACTAACGTTCTTGTTAAAAGGTAACTGTTGACCACAGGGTGTAAATTTCAAAAAGGAACAAGAGCAAACGAAACATAGAAGAACTGGAAGGAAGATTAAATGCGTCCTTCTCCATTCATCCTTTCATTAAGAAGTGCCTACAACATACATCTACAAGGAGAAATTAATCTGTAAGTATTGCATGAGCCATTTTCTATCATTTTTGTGTTTAAATTTAATTTTATTTATAGTCTTTACTAATTGCAGTAGTATTAAGTTTCGGATTATTTTCTGAAAAAAATCTACGTAACTATGTTAAAAAGAAAATAAAAAGAAAAAAAGAAAGCAACATAAAATAAAAAAGATAGATGAAAGAAGCAAGGATAAAGGAAGAAAAATAAAAAACGAAAAGTAAAGCAGAAAATAAAACGAGAAGGAAAAGAATAGTAGAGCAGAAGAAAGAAAGGAAAGAAAAAGCGAAATTAAAAATAGAAGAAAGAAAAGAAAAGAATGTCCACACCTGTGGAGTAGGGTTAGAGCGTCTGGACGCGAAACCAGATGGCCCGCGTTCGAATTACGGTCGGGGAAGTTACCTGGTTGAGGTTTTTTTCCGGGATTTTCCCTCAACCCAATATGAGCAAATGCTGGGTAACTATCAGTGCTGGACCTCGGACTTATTTCACCGGCATTATCACCTTCATCTCATTCAGACGCTAAATAACCTAAGATGTTGATACTACCAAAAAAAAAAGAAAAGAATAGAAAAAAGAAAGGAAAATAAAATGAGTGGTCACCATCTGTCTGTAGGGTCAGTGTCACAAAAAAATGATGATAGAAAAGCCCAGAAACGTCTGTTTCATAAAAATAAGTAAGATAAGTAGAGTTTTTCAGCCTACCCAGTATTTACACCTTAGCTTTACATCTTAGCTTTGCACAATGTTATATCGTCGTTGTTCCTGCAATAACTCTTATGTGCAAAATATAACCTTTTTCAGTAGGAAGAAAAAACACATTTATTCTTATTCATCCTATGCAGTGGCGATTTCTCTTAAGAAGCACAGGAGCAGTGCACCACCTCTTCAAATAACACACGTTTTATAAGTTATATCAATGAGCTGCAGTAGTCTATGTGAGCAACATAATTCTTCATTATAATACTATGTAAAAATAACACTGCATGCATGCCTGTGTACTGTTCTTGTTGACGCATGGGACTTATGTTTACCGCTGGACACTTGCGGCACACTGCTCCATTCGAGCATGCGCAGTAGTACTGTTTCACTGGCAGGCTTTGGAGCATGGTAGGTAGGTTTACAGTGAGCGTAGGAGGGGTTAGGAGCACTTTCAAATGTGTTCTCAAGCTCGTTCCATCATAAATGCTACAATGAATAGTGTGCAAAATCTGTTAAATGTGTAATTTTCTATAAGACCTTTACACGAAAAGATAAAAATAAAGAAGATGGGTAGACCTACACATGAATTAAAATTATAAGTGACGAAGAACAGTAATAGAGAAGTGACTAGAAAATTCAACATTCGGACTGACGAAAAATGCAATATGCGGCTGCAATATAAAAGAGCTGTATTTTGTTTTCCTTGCCTGTTGTTCGACGGCGAACATTTACTGACAAAAATAAGTACGTTTTATGAATGTTATTTATTTTTCTGTTTGAATTTATGACTTTGCGTAGTAACTACATAATTTTGATTATCGTTCTGCAGATATGATTGATTTGAAGCACATGAATGAAGAAATTAAAAAAAACACTATTCTTCAGCTTCACACATCAACAATAATGTTAAATTAGCAGTGTTGGGTCAAACAAACATATAGACGCAATTAGATTCAATTGGATTGTTGAACTTCACAATGATAAAGCTACCAAGCACAGATATGTGCGTGCGGTTTTGTGGAGCTTTGAGTTGGCTTTAAGAGGTCACGAAGACGGAACTCATCTTTAAACGCTAGTATTTTTCTTGGCCTCATCAATTTCAGTTCTGAATTAGACGCACTCTTAAGGAACAATTGGAAAGAGGAACAGTGTTTAAGAGCACATCAAACACTATACAGAACGAAATCCTTCAAGCCATTTTGATGTATGCCATGATGAGATTTCAAAGAAATAAAGAAAGCTGCTGACTTTTTAACAGTTAAGACTGATGAGACGACAGACGTATCGAATGCTTGTGAACGTGTGAACTGTGTTATAAAACGCAATATAGCGAAAACAATATTATTTACGGTGTGCTGCAATAGAAATTGAACACTTTACTTTGCTATTACTGGACCTACCTAGGAAACTGATTAACTGCAATTTCTTGACTAACAAAATTATGTAAATCTATACCTACGTAGCGTATGTTAATAGTTATGTAATAGTTAGTACCTATAATAATAATAATAATAATAATAATAATAATAATAATAATAATCATAATCATAATCATAATCATAATCATAATCATAATCATAATCATAATCATAATCATAATCATAATCATAATCATAATAATAATAATAATAATCATAATCACAATAAATATTTGTGCACACCAGGATTATTTATCACCACACGCCACTGATCCTATGGCAGTCATAATACATAGGAGACTGTGAATTCTTACATTTTCGAAACGAAGAAATATAATAACATACAGAAGATTTTATTATTTAGTGTATCACTATTTAAGTTATTTAATATAGAGCAAAAATCTGAAAATCGATAAATATGTCACATAAGAACTATTGCAGGAACAACGACGATATATCTGGAACTTATAAATTGTGGGCGGCCCGTTCTTTTTGCACGAAATGTACAACTGGAATGAAATTAATGCAACTTATATATTTTTCTTAATACTCGAATTTAAGACGAATCCCAAACTCCATTTTAAATGCAAAAATTTGAAAAAAAAAACATCTCTTCTTATATTTGGCTAATTACGGTATTTCTGCAATTGGAATCAGCACATTGTGAAATGTAAGAATAAGGGTTTCAGAAGCAGTGGCAAAAATTGGAAGTAAAATTCAACAACACTTAAGAAGAACGTTGAGAACTACACTAGCACCACTCCAACTGCAGGGCTCTGCATCCAACAAATGCAAATGTAGCAATTTGGGACATATTATCTCCAAATTCCAAATCAGCACCTTATAAAACGTAACCATAAGAATACAGTAACTCCTAACAGAGTAACTGTATTGATTAATTTACAACTTTCTTTTGTAAAAAGAGTAATTACCCTGTTACAAGCTTTGTAGAACACATATGCCTAATACAACTCTTAAATATAATTCTAAGTAATTTGTCATAAATATAGTTCCATTTCAGATGTTTATCAATATTGATTCCTAAATATTTAATCTCTGAAGATTAATTTATAATTGGAGAATTATGGCCTACTGCAAATTACGGAGCAACCAAAATTGTGTAGTTTAATGTTTATGGGAGATCAGGCAATTTATAAGATTTACTAGTTAATTAAAAAGGAATGACTGTAGTTTTAGCAGTGTTAAGAGAAAGAATATTCGAATGAAACCATGCTTTTATTAATTTTAAACCATTATTTGCCTTAAAATAAGATTCCAAACAATAATACGAGTACAATTAAGAGCACATTTCCGGAAATAGGTCAAAGTAATGCGCCTCCACGTGGTGCTCTCTGGATAACGCTAAATGGATTATAACACTAGCATGCTTCCCAAGAAAAATAAATAGCTCTTCTCAATGCCTTTCTGGAATGCTGGTGGTATGTCACAAGCCAAGAGAACTGCGGTGGAAAATAAATTATCAAAGACAGATGCAGATTTATTTGTTATAGCAGAGGCCAACATCGACATAGAAAAAGAATATAGGCTACTACAAACTCAAGAACTAAAATATCAACATCTTAGAAAAGCACAGGCAAATTGCAAGTGGACAGACATTAAGCACGAAACAACAGGAAAGTTTACAGAATTGAAGGAAATGAATGACAGTGACAATGCAGAAATAATAAAGATAACAGCTTGGAAACATGGTAACAGATTCCAAGTCTATGAACTCTACAGTCCACCTAATAACAACTTTACTGTAGACCTGATAACTAGAGCTAGGATTTATATGTAGTACAGTATGAGTTAAGAATGACGCCGAGCATAGTTGCGTCTATGTGATGCCGGTTAAGAAGGTTTTAAGCCTGGTTGACAAGACTCCAAATGCAGGAAAAGTCACAAGGACTAGACAATGCAGCTTTTAACCCCCCGCTGTTTTGTAAGTGGTGGTTAAGAGGATTAAAGACCCTTAGCGCTACCTAATGGAAGTACTGAATGACAAGAATGGCAAATATGAGGAATGGGGGGCATGGCTTGCATGTTTGTAAAGTCTACCGAATAAAAATATTAGCTATTACTACATGCGAATCCTAGCTCTACTGATAACTGACAAGAAAACAATAGTGATCGGTGACCTTAAAGGCCACTCTCCAAGATGTGGATATACCAGTAACGAGTAAGTAGATGTCATTGAGCAGTCGTAGTTATAATAATAATAATAATAATAATAATAATAATAATAATAATAATAATAAATTAATGATAATAATAAAATAATATAATATAATAATAAACTAATAATAATAATCATATTAATAATAATAATAAATTAATGATAATAATATAATAACAATAAATTAATGATAATAATAATAAAATAATATAATATAATAAAATAATAATAATATTAATTATAATATTAATAATAATAATAAATTAATGATAATAATAATATAATAACAATAAATTAATGATAATAATAATAAAATAATATATAATAATAAAATAATAATAACGATAATAATATTATTAATAATAAAATAATATAATATATTAAAATAATAATAATATTAATAATAATAATAAATTAATGATAATATAATAACAATAAATTAATGATAATAATAATAAAATAATATAATATAATAAAATAATAATAATATTAATAATAATAAATTAATGATAATAATAATATAATAACAATAAATTAATGATAATAATAATAAAATAATATCATCATCATCATCATCTGCATTACGGTATGGACCATAAGATCCGTTCCACTCCAATCAAATCAAAACTGGTCCCGCTAATATAAAATAATATAATGTAATAATAAAATAATAATAATAATAATAAATTAATGATAATAATATAATAACAATAAATTAATGATAATAATGCAATAATATAATATAATAAAATAATAATAATAATATTATTAATAATAAATTAATGATAATAATATAACAATAAATTAATGATAATAATAAAATAATATAATGTAATAATAAAATAATAATAATATTAATAATAATAAATTAATGGTAATAATAATATAATAACAATAAATTAATGATAATAATAATAAAATAATAATATTAATATTAATAATAAATTAATGATAATAATATAATAGCAATAAATTAATGATAATAATAATAAAATAATACAATATAATAATAAAATAATAATAATAATAATAATAATAATAATAATAATAATAATAATAATAATAATGTATACAGTCTGAGAAAAATGTTTTGTCGCATAGATACTGTATGTGCGACAAAACGTTTTTCTAAGACTGAACAACCACGCCATTCTCAATCAACAGTTTCGATATTATTCAGTTTGTATTAAACAGATACAGATGCTGTTTATAAATGTTAAATAATAGTTTCTGAAGGCATAATAAATATTTAAGTTATTTAGCCTACGAATGATTTGACGAGTCTCTTCATGAATGAATAATAATCACATTGTTCACAATTTATTATCTTAGTTATGTGCTTCACCTGAATCAGTCATGGATGTGAACCTCAAGCCTGCAATCTTTTCTGCTTCTAAGTAAATCATTTTATCTTACTACTAAACTATACAAGATTCAGCAGTCTGCAATAATATATATATATATATATATATATATATATATATATATATATATATATATATATATATATAGGAGGCATATATATATATAGGAGGCAATGGCATTACAATATTATTATTGTTAAATATATTGTCCTCTGTTGCTTAGTAACATAGTTTGCTCTTATATATCGTCAACATTTGTTCATTAAGTAAGTATGTGATCCGGCTTAATTTTAGAAAGAATTTATTTCGTTTAATGTTTATATCTTTATATGAATATATTTTTTTGCATTAATACACACAACTGAAGTTGTCCACAATTAACGATTTTGCAACTGACGTTCTTGTTAAATGGCAACTGATCATGACAGGATGTAAGTTTAAAAAAGAAACAAGAGCAAACAAAACATGGAAGGACTGGAAGGAAGATTAAATTCTGCCTTCTCCAACTCATCCTTTGATTAAAAGGTGCCTACAACATATATCTGCAAGGGGAAATCAATCTGTAAGTACTGCATGTGCCATTTTCTGACATTTTTGTGACTAAATTTAATTTTACTTATTGTCTTTACCATTTAGTCGTAGTATTAGCATTGAGATTATTTTCTGGAGAAATCTAAGTAAATCTACATTAAAATAAAAATGAAAACAAAAAAACAAAGAATAGTAAAAGATAAAAAAATAAGAAAAAAGAATATAAAAGGGAAATAAAAGAAGCAAAGATAAATAAAAAATAAACGAAAATAAAAACGAAAAACAAAATGAAAGAAAACCAGAAAAATAGAAAGAAAAGAAAAGAAAATGTCAAATAAAAACTAGAAAATAAAAGGAAAGAAAAAAATGAGAAAGGAAAATAAAATGACTGATCACCATCTGCTTGTAGGGTCTGTGTCACAAAAAAACTTGATAGAAAAACCGAGAAACATCTGTCGTATAAAAATAACTAAGGTAAGTACATTTTTTTTCAGTCTCCAAAGTATTCACACTTTGACTTTGTCAATGCTAAAATTGAAAAAAAACTCCCTTTGGGCTCTATATGCCCTTCTTTTACGCATTAGATTGCGCTTTCAATATGTTTGTCTCAACATACAATAGCAAGCATTCACAAACGAAAAAAAAAATAAATAAATAAATAAAACTAAAGAAAAAAGAAAAGGACACGAAAAAAGAAAAGGACACGAGAAAAGAAAAGTAGGAAAGAAAGACGAAAGAAAAGAACTAGTAAGAAAAAACAAAAGAAAAGAGAAGCATAAAAGAAAGAAATAAAAATGTCAAATGAATAAAACAAAATGAAAAAGACGAACAAAGGAAAGGCATAAAAAACCAGGAAAGAAAAGAGAAAAGAAAAAGGAAAAAGTAAAATGAAAAAAGGAAAGAGAAAAACAAGAAAGGAAAAGAAAAGAAACAGAAAGGAAAGGAAAAAAAGTAAAATGAAAAAAGCAAAAGTAAAAAAGCAAAATAGAAAGAGAAAGATAAGAAAAAAAGGCAAAAAATAAAATTGAAAAGGCAAAGACAAAAAGGAATAAAAATAAAATATAACAGGAAAAGAAATAAAAGAAAATGAAAAGAAACAGTAAAATAAAAAGAGAAAGAAAAAAGAATGAAACGAAAAGAAAAAAGGAAAAGCAAAATAAAAAAGGGAAAAAGGAAGGAAAAGGATGGTAGAAAAGGAAAATAGTAAGTAAAATAAAAAAGTCGAAAAGGTAAACAAGAGCATTAAAGAAAAAAATGAAAGGAAAAGAAAAAGTAAAATGAAAAAAGAAAGAACAAGAAAAGCAGAAAAATAAATAAATGAAGAGCAAAAAAGAGGAAAGTAAAATGAGCAATGTAAAAGAAAAATGAAAATATATACAAGAAGGAAAACGAAAAAAGAAGAGTAAAGAAATATAAAACAAAATGAAAAAAGAGAAGAAGAAAGAAAATAAAAAAGTAAAATAAAAGGAAAAATGAAAAGTAAAATAAAGAAAAGAAAAGCATTAAAGATAAAAAAGGAAAGAAAAGAAAAATGGAAAGAAAAAGTAAAGCATAAAAGAAAAAGAAAGAAAAGAAAGGAAACAAGAGGAAACAAAATAAAAATTGGAAAAGAAGAAAGAAAAGAGAAGGAAAGGATCAAAATGAAAAGCGACAGAAAAGAAAAGGGAAAAGATAAAATGAAAAAAGAAAAGTATGAAAAAGAATAAGAAAAGAAAAAGGTTAAGTGTCCACACCTGTGGAGTAGCAGTTAGCGCTTCTAGCCGCGAAACCAGGTGGCCCGGGTTCGATTCCCGGTCGGGGCAAGTTACCTGGTTGAGGGTTTTCCGGGGTTTTTCTTCAACCCAATATGAGCAAATGTTGAGTAACTTTCGGTGTTGGACCCCGGACTCATTTCACCGGCATTATCACCTTCATCTCTTTCAGACGCTAAATAACGTAAGATATTGATAAAGCGTCGTAAAATAACCTATTAAAATAAAGAAAAGGAAAAAAAGGAAACAGGGATACCATAAAAGAAAGAAAAAACAAAACAAAAACAAAAAGTAGAATGAAGATAACGAAAGAAAATAAAAGGCGAAGAGAATGTAAAATGAAAAAAATCGAGGAGAAAAGAATGAAAAAATAAAGAAGAAAGTTAAATGATAATACTTAAAAGAAACAGAATAATGAAATGCACTGTCCACATGGAAGGGAGGCTGGGATGGGCAGGGCGGAACTCGACATGCAGCCACCTCCTCGTGGTGAGTTCTGGGTTGTTTCACTTCACAGAGAGTGAATGAAACAAGCAAAGTGCTGCATTATCAATTATGTTAAAACTGATAAACATAGACAAATTGTCGGCCTCGGTAGCGTAGTCGGTATAGCGCTGACCTTCTATGCTCGAGGTTGCGGGTTCGATTCCGGGCTAGGTCGATGGCATTTAAGTGGGTTTAAATGTGACAGGCTCATGTCAGTAGATTTACTGTCATGTAAAAACTCCTGCGGGACAAATTCCGGCACGCTGGCGACGCTGATATAACCTCTGCAGTTGCGAGCGTCGTTAAACCATAATTTAATTTTTAATATAAAAATTAGCGCTAATAGGTCTACCATCACCAGCCCCGCATTACAAGGGTTTTAAACAGTCCTTGCTCTTTAATAAGAAGTAGCGTTCTGCCTGAACCGTTTTATTAATTCACATAAAATATAATCGACATTCTGCCTTCTATGCTCGAGGTTGCGGGTTCGATCCTGGCGCAAGTCGACCGCATTTTGAGTGTATTTAAATGCAACAGGCTCATGTCAGTAGACTTACTGGCATGTAAAAGAACTCCTGCGGGACAAAATTCCAGCACACTGGCGACGCTGAAGTAATAATAAATTATTATTATTATTATTATTATTATTATTATTATTATTATTATTATTATTAGGGGATTATTATTATTATTATTATTATTATTATTATTATTATTATTATTATTATTACAAATAATATAAAATAAGTGTATTGAAACAATTTTACAATATTTTATTGTAACAAAATTGTGATTTTATATTTTTATTTTTTGTCTAATTCAGGACCAATTATATTCACAGAATGTAGGAAATGAAGAAAACATCACCACACTGAAGGCAGTTACAAATGAGGAGATGGAGAACTCAACTGATAACGACTATTAATTTGCCAGTTGTTGATTCCGATGTTGATGCTGTCTGCATTCCTTCGAAGTCTGATGGTTCCGAAAACGAACACTACTCCAGTAGACCTGTCACCAAATCACCTCGAAAGTCTCAACATAAACAAAGTTCAGCAACAGTTACAGGGTTAGATTTAGCAGGAAGTAATGATGTACGAGTACATACTGTTGTCTCAGCAGCAATGATTTCAAAGAGCTCTGTCCGAAAATCGGAACTAACTTCACTGTGGATAAAGGATGTGAAAAGGCAGCATGGAAGGACATAAAGATAGCCTAAGTTGAAGTGCGAAAAAGTGAACCATTCATTGTTTTCTACAAGACAGAATATGCAGAATAATTATTTAAAATTATAAAAACAAGGAAACATTATCACAGTGGACGCCCAAATTTGAACAGTCCCCCAGCTGTTCTGCAAGCCAAAGTGAAGAATCTTTTAGACTTGTGTGAATTCAACATCATTCCTCGAATTCACCAAAATAAGTTCGAGGTCCAACATCGAAACTTACACAGCAATTCTGCTTCAAGTGGTTGAGGGAAAACTTCAGAAAAACCTCCAACCAGGTAATTTGTCTCAATCAAGGGTTGAACCGGCCCCGCTTGTTTCACGGTCAAGCAACGCTGGCAGTTAATCCACAGCGGTGGAACTAACTGAACTGTTAGTTGCAAACGCTGATAAACCTGCATTTAATTTTCCCGAAGCTCTTGAGAGCTATCAGTGCAGTTAAATTTACAAGAGCAATTAACGTAATTCACTGTTACCTGAGGTAACAGAAACCGAGCTTAAGTCTGAGTTCTATTCAAACTCGCGCGGAATGTTTGACAAACGTGAAATACTTAATGAATACACTATTATCGATGTCCATCGCTGGGCGAAATTATGAATCCAATTTACTCGATGAAATTTGTAGTGACCATGTTTACTGCATACTGTATCTGCTGTGATTTTTATGTAATTGTTTGCGCTATCATAACACACCAGACCACTGGGCGCAAACCTTTGTACTTCGTTAAAATGAAACGAATAGACCGTATACGTGAATGGTGTGAGGACACTGATAGGGAGGAGCGTGTCGTATAGCGGTTATGAATTTTACATAGCCGTGTGGATCTAGTAAGAGTCTGTGGTGATGAGGCGATAGTAGCGATCCTAGTGGTTAGTAACTATCTATGGATGCATATTCTCTACCTATTGAGCTTCGTGACTGTATATACTAGACTGTGGTAGAAGTAGTGTGCAGACTGTGTAGGCAGCATAATGGTATAAGTGAGCAGAAAAATCAGTGAATCCAGGTGTCTGTGGAGCCTTTTGTATTGATCTAGGTAGGATGTGCACGGTCGTTGTTTCTGTGATTTATAAGTACGTGTTTTCTTGTCTTAAGCTTCTGTGAAATTAAGGTTTAAGCAATGATTTTAACATAATCTGAAATACCTGCATCAAAGAGTTTGTAATATGTAAGTATTACAAACTCTTTGACCTGCATGCATTAGCTAGCGTTTCGTTGAATAGTGGCGCATTCTGTTGCATAGTTTTTGTATCATTTTGTTGACGCGCGGGGAAATTTAAATATGCTTTCGCGGGGCAATTTGGATACAGTATTCAGCACACTAATATGTAAGTATACATTATTATTTCAGACGATTATACACAGTGTGCGAATTAACGGGGGAAATGGGGGATTTTCCCCCTGTTAGAAAGTTACAGAGGCGTGAAAATTATTAGAATAATCTTAATTTTGAAGGTTTTTTTAATAGTTCCTTCACAAATATTCATTGAATTGATGAATATTGGTATATAATATTACTATACTGATGTAGGATATATTTACTACTAACAATGCCGGAAAGCATTGTTGTACGTTGGTATTTTTCTTATTTTACAATTGTTATGGGAATTCAGAAATTATTATATTATGTTGGCGGAATTGGAAACATCAAAAATTAATTAAGAAATGCTTTAAACAAATTGTTCTTTGCGTTTACATTGTTGTGAAGGTTCAAATGAACGTATACATCTGTTTTGTGCATATAATTTTTTATGTTTCCAATTCCGCCAACATAATATAATAATTTCTGAATTCCCATAACAATTGTAAAATAAGAAAAATACCAATTTACAACAATGCTTTCCGGCATTGTTAGTAGTAAATATATCCTACATCAGTATAGTAATATATACCAATATTCATCAATTCAATTAATATTTGTGAAGGAACTATTAAAAAAACCTTTAAAATTAAGATTATTCTAATAATTTTCACACCTCTGTATACTCCTCTCATAATAGTAATATACGTTACAAGAGCGGTATGTTGACGTTTTCATGTTCGAGGAAAAGATTGAAAAAGCGAAACGTAGTTGAGCTTTTTTAATTTCCGAGAACATGAAAACAAACATACCGCTCGTGTATCGTACATTATTTTGTGCGAAGATCGTTTATTACATACCTGAAAAACGAATTTCTAATTAGCTGCAATGAAATCTCCATCTTGGTTTCTGTTTAATGACGGCAACTTTAGAAAACAAAAATATCTATACTCCAGCAGGCCGTGATATACGTCTGTCTTTTTTCCCCCCAGTCTATAAATGCGAACTTAAAACAAACGGTAAGGTTATGTAATGATTTATTTTTCATTTTAATATTTTAACAATATTATTTATATAACATATTGCAGTAATAACATCGGCAGCTGGAGTCTTGTTGATTTTTTCACGGCTTCCTTAATGTTACTTGTATCAGGAATACAGTAGTTTTCGTGGAGTAGTAGACTTTACTTAATTTTTGCAAATATTTAAAAACAATAATTATTAACAGTGCAATTTAGGTGAAATTGCAGTGGTAAGTTTCCAATTTATAATTATTACTACGTTAAACGTCTCTAAAAATAATATGTTAAAAGCCTAAAGCAGTAAAATGAATGTCGCGCTTAAGCGGTAAGAAGAGGGAAATTGTTGTGTGTTACGTTGGGAATACTGAATGTGGTATTTCACACTTACCGCGTATTGGTTCTGTGCGGAAAACAAGCAAATACGCACGATCTCGCACAAAATAAAATTAACATCCCTGCCAGTGATAATTTATATCCACCCTCACAAAATATAATTGTTTTAATACGAGTATATTATAAAGTATAAAGTAAGAAAGAAAATAACATTGATTTATTATCATCACCGGCAAGCTGACAACAATAACTTAGGAATTACACATCTCATCTTAAGCCTGCTCATGGATATAATTATTATTATAATCAAGATGCAAGACAAGCAACTCAGTGCGACCAAGTCGTATCGAATGAGGATAATAATTTTATGTATGGTATTCTCTATCTATGATTCTTCCCCCCCCCCCATCAGAAATCTTAATTCGCACTCTGATTATACATTATTTGAAAAAATGTCGCTCGAATGCAGTGGAGTAAAGAGAGTAAGAGGTGATTGACAATATGGTGTCCATTTTAGGAGTTGCACAGCTGTTTCAGGTCCCATACACAAGTTTATATAGAAAAGTGCAATCAAAACAAAAGGAAATATGTGACGAAAATGTAATCGCTAGCAGTTCTATTGAGCGTCCCTCTGTGTTTAATAACAATATGGAAGGAACTGTAGTCCAAAGAGTTAATACCTCGAAATCAAAGGTTTTAGCGTAACTTCAAAAGAATTGTGTATTTCAGTATATACCAGCGCGTATGTGATCAAATGTATCGAAACAACCTCTTCAAGGTCTGAAAACAAAACGGCTGGTAATGATTGGAAATTAGCCTTTTGTAAGGAGGACAATTCGATTTCAGAAAATCCTCAGGGCGGGTGCAAATTTCGCATTTACGTAGGCAAGTTCCGCTTGAAAAATGGTCCGCATGAAAACGATAACACCATAGGCAAATTTCGCAATAACAGAAGTTTCAATGATAGGCCTAATTCCCATAGGCAAGTTCCGCACAATGTTCAACAGGAAAGTGAAAGGGGTGACATTTTCCTTCACACTTTTTCCAGACTTAGAATTAGCTGATTTACAAGAAATCAGGTATGGTTAAAAATTTGTCTCTTTCCATTTCTAGGCGTCAATGGTAATAAAAGAAGTTCAATAATAAATTTCCGTTACTTAAAATTATGAAATTTGTAAGATACAAATTTCACTACTGCCATTCTATGTACATTCCCCTCTAAATAACGCTTTACCAAGTCTTCTAAAATATGTTGTCTCGGCGTAACTTTTGAGTACCTGTAGTATTTTTTTAAACCTTTTTCATACTGGAGATTTTTTAAAATAGGACTTCGTTTGAAATTGCTTTAAAGTGTCTGTAAAAAGGTTAAAATCTGTGTGTGTATTATAGAAACTGTTATTAAAATGGGAATGAAATGACTCGTACGAATTTGTAGTATTTTCGTTGTGGCATCAGGTTGCCCCACATAGTTGGCGGAAACGTTGATCATTATTTACTTCTCCTGTCAGACATTATGGGACGAAGTATAGATGCAAACGTAGAAAAGAGTCGTCTTGTACTGGTGCAGAGAAACGAAGTTAGGACTTTATATTAGTGTTATTTGTCGTGGTGAACTGATGTGCAGTGGCAACGTAGTGTTGTTTTGTGGTCAAGCTATTTAAAATTCAGAAATATCACGATTCACGATTAAATAACCTGTCAAATAAATATGGAAGAAATAGTTGGAGTGTCCAAGGGAAAAATATATTCTTTACCGTGTGAGATTACAAGAAGTAGAAAGCACTATATGAGGATATGTATGTTTGTTTGTATGATTATGCATGTTTGTTTATTTATTGTCATAAAAGTTTTGTAATGTTACATTTCATATCATGATAAAGAACGATAATGCAACATAATAGAACATAAAGAAAATCTGAAAAGGGCAACATGTAATAGTGAAAGAAATGTAATATCTGAATTTGTTAAGAGTTTATGCAATATGATGATTTGTAAAAAAATTCCTTACAAGATATTTAATAAGTAACATTTTACAGCATTTTTTTTTTGGAGAAATATACGAAAAGTGCATTTCAAGCGAGTCGACAATTCGTAAACATTAGTTATCCAATTCTTCCGCGCTATGACGTTATGGTCTAAAACATCCTATCTTGGTCTCGCCTTACGGAATGCTCGCTGGTTCGAATCCTCATGGGGGAAGAAATTTTATCATGAAATTTCGGCCAGTGTATGAGACCGGTGTCTATCCAGCATTGTTATGCACTTTGGGGGCTACAATAGATAGCGAAATCCGGTTATGAAAGCCAGCTATAACGGCTGGAGGGATCATCATGCTGAACACACGATACCGCCATTTTGGTTGCATGATCGCCCAACTGTGCTTCGACATGTGGACCTGACTGCAGCTGACTGATTGACCTGGGCCCTTAAAGGACCGCTTACCAAGGGTTTATTATTATTATTATTATTATTATTATTATTATTATTATTATTATTATTATTATTATTATTACTATTATTATTAGCAAGTAGTAATAGTAGTAGCAGCAGCAGCAAATAGTAGTAGTTTTAGTAGTAGTAGCTAGTAGTTTTAGTAGTAGTAGTAGTTTTAGTAGGTTATTTTACGACGCTGTATCAACATCTCGGGTTATTTAGCGTCTGAATGAGATGAAGGTGAGAATGCCGGTGAAATGAGTCCGGGGTCCAGCACCGAAAGTTACACAGCATTTGCTCAAATTGGGTTGAGGAAAAACCCCGGAAAAACAAGGTAACTTATCCCGATCGGGATTCGAATCCGGGCTACCTGGTTTCACGACCAGACGCGCTAACCGTTACTCCACAGGTGTGGACTTTAGTAGTACTAATAGTAGTAGTAGTAGTAGTAGTAGAGTAGCAGTATGTTGTAGTAGTAAGTAATAGGTGGTGGTGTTGGTGGCGATGACTTGACACAGTATACTTGACACTACAGTAGTAGTGATAAGTAGTAGTAGTTATGTAGTAGTAGTAGATAATAAGTAGCTAGTAGTAGTAGTAGTAGTAGTAGTAGTAGTAGTAGTAGTAGTAGTAGTAGTAGTAGTAGTAGTAGTAGTAGTAGTGATGGTGATGGTGATGGCAGTAGTAGCGGCAGTATTTATCGAATTGCTATGGAGGTACAATGACCAATATTAAATAAAGTGTCAAGGTAATAAAATCTGGATTTCCACTGACGAAACAACGAACGCTAAAGGCAGAATAGGTCTATATATGTTTTACTAAATCTTCTGCTTGAAAACTGATAACAATTGTCAGTATGTGATAGTAGGCATTCTCTCGCGTAACTATGACTGTGAGAAATGTTTGTTAACTTTCGAGATTTTAATTAATAATTATGTATAATAATAATAATAATAAGTTTTCAGTCAAATACACTTTTCAATTTGTGAGGTCAGGTAATCTGTTACATCACATGTAACGCCCGGTGAAACACGCCCCCTTATCTGGATGCAAACAACTGAACAACTATAAGTACAAATATAATAAACCTTTAAGAAACGCTGATATAAGCTCTCACAACCTTTTCAAAATTAATAATAACCTATTAACTAAAATATTTTCAGACAACTATGGCATTCACCACGACGTATTAGACTGCGTGCTCTCCCACCAACAGCATTTGCATCACAGCTTCTCCATCTCTTTTAAATTTATACATTATATTTAACATTTTAACATAGTTAATATCAAACTGTACAAATTTAATTTTAATGATACGATCTAATGAGAATACTTAGCCTTTAATTGTATAAGGTTAATATCATGCTGTGCCTTCTCCTTGTCTTATATACACACGAAAATCTAGCATCAGTGTTCAGCTTTACCATGTAAAGTTTATCTCAAGAGGCACGAAATTTATATAATTGTAAATGCCAGTACGTGCATTACTTACCACGTTATTAATTGCTAGATCAACTTATCACCTATTTTTAAATATTGTTTGCATCTCATGCACCTGAAGATGACTTTTTAAAGTCGAAAATATTAGTGACTTCGTACTAAATATTGTGATGTAACAGATTATCTGACCTCACAAATTGAAAAGTGTATTTGACTGAAAACTTATTATTATTATTATTATTATTATTATTATTATTATTATTATTATTATTATTATTATTATTATTATTATATATAATTATTAATTGTATTCACACTTTTCTGAACCAACATGTCTTTCAAATTTCGAGATTTTGACAAAGTAAATAATGAAAGTACTGACCTTCTCTTCCATAATGTGTAGGCTACCTCTTATGGTCAAAAGAGGTTAAAAAATGATGCTGCGCTCTATTTTGTCACGGATGCTGCTCCATACTTGGTGAAAGCAGCTATTATCTGTGTATTTCGAACTGGCGGCTCAAGGGCAAGTAATGGACCGCATTTGCCACATGTGCTTACTCCAATCCTGAACCATTCTCCGCAACTAAAGTCAGCTGGGACAGCCGGGATTACTAGTGCTTCAGATCACAGTTTTCAGTTCAGTGACTCGTGCGTGGTTTGTACGTGACCTTGATCCGCCAGTTCGAAATGCACAGATAATATAAATTTATTCCTGTTCGTTTGCTGGGAGTCGTGGTCTACGGGCGTGGTACGCGACTGTGCATCTCACCGCTTCCTCTGTTGCTTCTTTGCATAACCTACTTTGAGCTCGATGATTGACGCTTGATTGAGCCCCCTCCTCTGTAATCTGTTTCTGTCACGCACAGTAGCCTCCCCGTCTAATTGCAGACGCTCTGCCCCTGTAATGATGCTGAAAGCAGTGTGTGACGGGCTTGCAAACTTTCCATCACAAGACATACTCCATCCACAAACTTGAAAGGGAGCCTTGCAGAATCATGAGGATGAATCAGCCTTCAAAATTTGTACTCGAAGTACTTCAAAGGAAACGTTAAATAGAAAGTAGAATCTTCCAATAGGCCTACGATCTGTACGTCACAAGAAAAGCTTCGAAATAACTTGCGATCTGCATTTGAGTAGTTTTCTGTAAGACTTTTGGAGGGCACGTTCTTTACTTTCCTTGTCAGGTAGGCCTACAGTAAGTTGGGAGACAAATATAAACATTTTGTCTTCGATTTTCTGTTTCATATTGTACAGGGACATCATTTTATTTTTACTTAAATTTTTATTGTACATAAGTTTTTGAATGTACTTCACTCCCACCCCTCTACTAGTAAACTTCCAACCGTCCTCCACACAGAACCAAGACCGCGTATGCAGTACTGAGTTAGTGAGTATAGTACGTTCCAGAAATATGTTCGTGTTTTCCAGTGACGAAAGACCTTTCAATATTGAATCATTTTTTTCGCACAGGTACTGTCGTCCATTTGCCACCTGCTTCTGTTCGCCCCTCTGTAAAGTCTAGTAGCTGGGCTGTCTTAGCTCTTTTCTGAAAACATTAATTTCTGTTAGGAATTGGACATCTACGTGATATTATATAACTGTTTAAAATAACTTAAATAAAAGGGCCTCGCTAAGTAATTAACTGTCACGTGATTTCCCTTCCTTTCTACGACCCTACGACAAAACCTCTTGAACGAACAGTAGATAGAATTTCTGAGTAATTTTATCTTTTCGGATCGGGCAGAAGTGAAGATTAAATTTGCAATACGTAAGGTACTCTTTTATAGAGTAGGTATAGAATTATTTCAAATGAGTTACTCGTACGAAGGACGAAACTGGTAATTGGAATTAGGTACAATAGTCTATAGTGCGATAATATGCACATTAGAACTGAAGCCTGTATCGAAATGAACGGCCACCATTTTCAGAAATGTGTTTAAATATCCATATTATGATTATTTTTCAATTTAACTTCATTCTCTATATTGCACGCTGATGTGCTGTAAACAGTATATTATACACTGCATAATGAATACGTCCGAATGGATAGCTCAATTCGTGAATAAAAATACTTATTGTTAATACAATACTATATTTTGATTAAACAAAAACCTAATGAAAATTATCAAACTCAAAAATGCGATATTTCCTAATTTACATAAATGGATGAACTACTTTTCTTCCCTCCTATACCTAGTAAAGTGATTTGTATTTTACGCCGGTCTTGGAAGGAGGGGCAAGTGGTGTTTCCGGCTCTAGACTTTTAATCCGAAGTTATAGCCAGGTTAATATTAAAAATGTTAGTAAAAATAAAATGATGTCCCTGTACTTCCATTGGCACATAAGGTGAAAAATTCATCACTTATGTTCAACTGGATTACAACACACAATTCATAGAACGTACTGATAGAACGTACTAGCAAGGTAAGATATTCTACGTCCCAGCCAACCTTGTTGCTGATGTAAACGAAAGATAGAGAAATCTTCTGTGATCAAATTATCCGTAAGACTGGTCAACAAAATTAATCATATTTTTTGTCAAAAGATAAAGCATGGGTGATTCTTGTAGCATTTTTCATGCTGACTTCAGATCTGTTTTCAAAATTTTTCTATCAATTAGGACATTGGTGGGCATTCCTGCGGCATTACCGCAGTGACGTCAGACCTCAGCGAAGCATCAACCTTACCACCTATCTTCCCCTACCTCCAACCCACGAAAATACTGTGAGTGTACGTGGCGGATTATACTGGATTGCTGTACTTCGGAGCTTCATTATTAGTGATACAATGTCTTTCGCAGAAGCATCTGAATTGAGAAGATATAAACGATGTTTCCAAGAAGATTGGGAACATAAATATTTTGTTATTTCTGTGGGAGATTATGCAAGATGTCTGCTCTGTTGTAAGGTTAAGCAGGGGTTTCATATTACATGCATAAAAAGGCATTATTTCAAACAATATCTTGAGAACAAAACAATCGAAGGTATGTTATGTTTTCGTTTCTTAGCGTTAATGGTAATGTTGTCACAACAATTCTTACATTTATTAGAAAACAAATACTTTGATACAGGTTCTAATTTCAAACATTCACATACTGTACTCTACTGCACTGTATAGCAGTGATCGCCAAAAGCTGTGTCGCGACACATGCCCCTGCCTCCACTCAAGCGTAACCATGGCATCATACCCCCACCCTCTGTTTACAGCCATCACTTCGATGTAAGTAAAGACATTTATCAGTAGCGGACGTACGCATGCAATGTTATACCTTATTTTATTTCAAGGAGTGCAGTTCGGTGTTCAAATAAGCCACCGAACTGCACTCCTTGAAATAAAATAAGGTATACACGTGTGTAGGATAATATGTGTCCATGTCTTTTCGAAAACAGTTAATAACTAAGAACTTAATTTTAAGGAACATGGGAGAAAAAGTATTTATTTTGTGCAGATGGAAAAAATATGAGATACTTAATTTCTTGTAAAATTTTAAATGAAGTATAAAATAACAATGTACGTTGTCATTATTCTTCTTGCTATGAAGACTACCACGCCCTTACCTGTAACTTGAATATGTAATTAATAAACAAACAATAAAAAAATGTATCGGCTTCTATGTCTTAATCGGGATAAAATATTTCGACTTTTTTTCGACGTATGTAGTGTAATTTGAATATTTCATTAATAAACAAACAATAAAAAATGTATCGGCTTCTATGTCTTAATCGGGATAAAATATTTCGACTTTTTTTCGACGTATGTAGTGTAATTTGAATATTTCATTAATAAATAAACAATAAAAAGTACTGGCTTCTATGTCTTAATCGGTGTAAAATACTTCCACGTTTTTTCGACGTATATAGTGTAATTTGAATATTTCATTAATAAATAAATAATAAAAAGTATTGGCTTCTATGTCTTAATCGGTGTAAAATACTTCCACGTTTTTTCGACGTATGTAGTGTAATTTGAATATTTCATTAATAAATAAACAATAAAAAGTATTAGCTTCTATGTCTTAATCGGTGTAAAATACTTCCTCGTTTTTACGACGTATGTAGTGTAATTTGAATATTTCATTAATAAACAAACAATAAAAAAATGTATCGGCTTCTATGTCTTAATCGGGATAAAATATTTCGAATTTTTTCGACGTATGTAGTGTAATTTGAATATTTCATTAATAAATAAACAATAAAAAGTATTGGCTTCTATGTCTTAATTGGTGTAAAATACTTCCAGGTTTTTTCGACGTATGTCCTGTAATTTGAATATTTCATTAATAAATAAACAATAAAAAGTATTGGCTTCCTTGTCTTAATCGGTGTAAAATACTTCCACGTTTTTTCGACGTATGTAGTGTAATTTGAATATTTCATTAATAAATAAACAATAAAAAGTATTGGCTTCTATATCTTAATCAATGTAAAATACTTCGACTTTATTTTTAAGTATGTAGTGTAATTTACAACTTCGTGACCTGCTTGGTACGTTTTTTTTAAATTTAAAATATCTGTTGATGTAAAGCACACGTTCTTTTTATGGTAAATAAGAAAATAAATTTATTTTATTTTATTAATAATACAAAAATAATGAATTGTAGGATAAAAAATTAACATGGAAAAAAGTGTGTATAGCTAATAAGTAGAAGAATATTATATTGCTTTTATTTTTTGGTCACAGTCCGTCTCTGCACTGTTATTCACTGCATTACCTGAGGAGATACCCACTCCACATCTCTCCCTGCGATAGTGGTGTGCGGGTTGCATTTCTATTACGTCACAATTTCGTGGTGTTTGGCAACCACTGCTGTATAGTATACTAAACTTGTGTATATTCGAAGTACTCACACGGAACTGTATGCTATGTTTAAAGACCAGCTAAAAGAACTAAAAGCAAACGTCATTAGAAGTTCAGAAGAACAAACCAACCAAAAACACAAATTATGTACTGCCAGTTACATCGTTACTTGAGAATTAACTCTGGATTAAAACCTTTCAGCGATGGGGAATTGCTAAAAAAATTACACGAGTAATGTAACAGAAGTAGTGTGCCCGGAATATAAAGAAGAATTTCAAAACATCAAACTGTCGAGGCGTTCTGTTGCAAGAAAAATAGAAAATATTGTTGTTTATCTTGAAGGAAAAAAGTTCAAGGAATATGTCAGAAATTTGTTGCGTTCTCCCTGGCCTTGGACGAAAGCATTGATATCTGTGACATTCCTCAATTGGCAATATTTATTCGCGGTGTAGATGAAGAAATTTCCACACATGAGATTTTATTAAAAGAAAAAGCAACGGGCGAGGATATTTTTAATGCTCTCCGCTTTTCCATTGAGTAAAAAAAAATTACAATGGCAGAAACTCGTGTCGATTGCTACTTATGGCTCAATTGGATAAAACGTTACGGAAATTTCAATATATGCCGTCACTTACAAAGGCAACGATACGTCACTTGCATAGCAACGGATCGAACTCTTACATTGTTATGGTGTTTGTTCTATAATAAGTAGTGCTGTTGATCGATCAAAATATTTAATCGATTAACTACTTGAATTACTGTAATACACAATTATTGTTAAATTTAACTTCTGTTCGGTGATAAGCATAAGTATTAAATGTTGTATATCTGTATATATTGTATCGTTATATTACAAAACAACTATTTTAATTACTTACTAACATATTTATTATGAGGCTTATAATTTATTGTCCACACCTGTGGAGTAACGGTCAGCGCGTCTGCCCGCGAAACCAGGTGGCCCGGGTTACCTGGTTGAGGTCTTTTTCCGGGGGTTTCCCTCAACCCAATACGAGCAAATACTGGGTAATTTTCGGTGCTGGACCCCGGACTTATTTCAACGGCATTATCACCTTCAATTCATTCAGACGCTAAGTAAACTGAGTTGCTGATGAAGCGTCGTAAAATAACCCAATAAAATAAAATAAATATAATTTATTGTGTCAATTTCTTCGGGAATTTTCGAGACAAACATAAATGACAAAAAGTATGAAGACTCACCTAGTTAATGCTGCTTCATCCATGTACATTCACATGCTCCGAATTAAGTGCCGCTCTACGTTTAGTAACAATGTTTCCTGCATCACTAAACAAGAAAAAACTTTTTTTTTTCTGTCAAGCACTTTTCCATGAACGTTCAATTTAAATCCAAACGTTTCACCGAGTTTACCTCTAAAATTCTCATATGACATAATGGAGTTTACACTTTTCACAAACCACAGAAAACTGATTTTTTTTCTTTATCAAGCTAAACACACGACCTTCATATACAAACTCAGTACAGAAACTGCAACTGCAAAAGTACAGCGGTCGAAACAGAAGACTGGCCCCTATTGTAATCGAATTACCAGATTTTAGAAAGAGAAGAGGTAGTTACGCTCTCACTTGCACCCAGTGTAGACATGACTATTTTATAAGAGATGAGGTGGACGAATCCCAGAAAAGTGTATATATATATATATATATATATATATATATATATATATATATATATAATATGCTAGAAAGATGAGCTTACAACAAGGTGGAAATTTTCTTGGAAAACCATAAAACTTAATAAAGGTTTCGCATTGTGTTTCAACTTTCAATAGAGGTAGACTAGGTCACTGTCCTCATATCTCCATCTCTTTCTGAAGTGTTTGTGCAAAGATTTTCCCTACGCTACCTGGTTTATAGTTAAAAAATAATGGTAGGCTACTATTGTGGTTGTAAACAATTTCCGAGAGAGAAATATTGTCGGAATTTTTAGTATAAGTTTGTATTAACAAAATAATAATTAGGCTAATATCAACTACAACCGATTAATTTTAATTGACTCGATTATTCGATTAAATATTTTTATCGATTAATCTTACAACACAAATTGGTCGATTAATCGATTAAATCCCACAACACTAGTAATAACAGCTCTACAACAAACGATCATAGTAATTCCATAAAATTATATATTACAGTATATATCCAATAAAGAAATAAAAGTAACATACTCATTAATAGGGCTAGGATTTTGATGACCTATAAATCATGAAAAGATGTCCTAAAAACAATGCATTTATGACCTAAAAAATCTTTCAAAAATGCCCTTAAAATGACCCAAAAGTTGTTCTTACATAATTGGCTTGGTAGGAAAAGAGGTTTTGTACTTAATATTTAGACTAGTAATTAAATTAAATTCTACGAGTAGTACCAACATTTAAGTTTATTTAATTTTACTTAATTTTTTCTAAGTTGTACACTTTAATTAATTATTTTACCTGATGTAATTTCCATGTAGTCCACCACAAGACCACTCTTATCCGGAATTAGCAGGTATAGAGGAGTCTATATTGAAGGGGTGGTTGGAGTGTACTACGTTAAAATGGCAATATTTGTGTAGAAAAACGATTAAAGTATTATACAAAATAATGGGTATTAGTTAGAGTCGGGCAGACTGCCTCATATTATCGCCCGTTCTCGGTTGCGCAATCATCGTAGTCTCGCTCGGTGCGCGAGTACCTAACGTAGCCAAATGACTCATTGATAGAGAATACGAGATTCTCTTGGTCCCGGGATTACCGATACTAGGTCATTCCCGACAGTCTCGGAGTCTAGGCGGGACTGTAGTACTGATAAGCAAGCGATATCGCTCGGGCCGTGCTCCTATAGGAAGCATTGGCTTATACACTTCCCGGTTCTTTAAATATATATCATGTCGTAGCTCCTATAATACTTAATCAATCGCGCTGTAATTTTTTGGATTGATAGCTCAATGTCTAAGGAAAACATAGGAAAAAAATCGAACTGAAAATATTTTTTGGAAAGCGAGAAAAAAAATATTAACTTCGATGGAGATTGATGTGTTCAGAATAGACATTTGCAACTTCACCTTTGTAGGCTGAAAACTTTTTTGTTTTTCACGTCAGATGGGGGGTCAAAGCGAGAGAAATGTTGAGAAAGGATGGGAATTAATTTTAAAAGTGATGGCCACTCAAAATCTTTACTGGTTCTCGAATAACGGCGAGTTAACCAAAGAGCTGTTTGCGAAAGACTCATGACTCAAATGTTTGTTCCGTAAAATTTGTACAGGTAGTTGAAACTGAGGCTATATAGTCCAAGATGGTTTACACTTTACAGTAATTAGGCTATCTTTTATAGCAATTAAATAAAAAAATAGTTTGTAACACAATGATGTGAAACATGACAATATTAAAAGCTGGTTCACAATAAACCGGGAACGGAAACGGCAACGAGAACTAGAACGGAAATATTGTTAAAATAAATGTATTTAAATGTAAGCATTCACAATTAACTATTCTGAATGCTCACATTTAAATACTGTAGGCTACATTTATTTTAACGTTATTTCCGTTCTCCTTTCTGTTCCCGGTTTATTGTGAACCAGCCTATACTATAGAAAACTACACTTTCTACTGGTGTGCACGTTATAAAGTATTGTTACAGAACAATCCTTATTGTATTGCAGCCATGTTGCAATATAAAATGACATAGGCCTATATGGTTTACAATAATTATCCTATATGTTATAGGAACGAGAATAACAAATTAAGAATTAATAAGATTTCTAATTCGTTGTACCTAATGGTAACTTACAAGACAATAATAAATAATAACCATCATAATAATCCTGATAATCATAATCTTGGTCATCCTAATGATTACGATAATGATAATGATGATAACAGTGATACTAATAATAATAATAATAATAATAATAACAATAATATAATTAATAACAATTAATAACAATAAGAAGAATAATAATAATCCATCGCTGTAGAGTAACGGTTAGCACACCTGACTGTGAAACGATCGGGTTCCGGTTCGAATCTTGGTTGGGACAAGTTAACACTGGTTCACAATAAACCGGGAACGGAGACGACAACGATAACGGAAATATTCTTAAAATAAATGCATTTAAATGTGAGCATTCACAATTAACTTTCACGTTCCCGTTCCCGGGCTCCGGCAATCTTCTCGTTAATTGTGAATGCTCACATTTAAATGCATTTATTTTAACATTATTTCTCGTTGTCGTTTCCGTTCCCGGTTTATTGTGAACCAGCCTTTACGTGGCTGAGTCTTCTCGCCTCAACCATTAAGAGCAAATGCTGGGTAACTTTCGGCGCTGGACCCTGGACTCATTTCACTGGCATTACCATCATCTCATTCAGATGCTAGATAGCGATAGCAGTTGATAAAGCGTCGTAAAGTAACTAATTTAATAATAATAATAATAATAATAATAATAATAATAATAATAATAATAATAACCGTTCCCTCTTTTATTCTCTGTTATGATATAGCAAATATAAATGACACTCGGGAGGAAACGCAGAATAAATATGGGGAGAAATGCCTGTTATTATTCGGTCGAGAAGCTTTTGTCATCCACCCTGCTCTCAAAAAACTTGAAAGTTAGAATTTATAAAACAGTTATATTACCGATTGTTCTGTATGGTTGTGAAATTTGGACTCTCACTTTGAGAGAGGAACAGAGCTTAAGGCTGTTCGAGAATAAGATCCTTAGGAAGATATTTGGGGCTAAGAGGGATAGAGAATGGATGAAGTTGCACAACGTAGAACTACACGCATTGTACTCCTCACTTGACATTATTAGGAATATGAAATTCAGAGGTATGAGATGGGCAGAACATCTAGCAGGTATGGGCGAACCCAGAAATGCATATAGAGTGTTAGTTGGATAGTCGGAGGGAAAAGACGTTTGGAGAGGCAGAGACGTAGATGGAAAGATAATATAAAAATGGATATGATGGTAGAGATTGGATTAATCTTGCTCAGGGTAGAGACCGATGGAAGGCTTATGTGAGAGCGGCAATGAACCTCCGAGTTCCTTAAAACGTGTTTGTAAGTAATTATGATCAATTTGTGAAAGGATCTACTCCATTTCGTAATTCTGTCCTTCCCCTTGCAAAAGTGTTTCCATTTCACATTCAGCATTTTATCAGTTGGGAAACAAAATTATCTTTTGTCAGAGTCTTTGGTCCCTTATAATAATATAAATAAGTATTAATTAATTTATTTCGTCCTTACACAGCGCAATAACAACGAAACGTCCAGATGTGAACGCGCAATATCATAATACAGTCGTGTGATATCCATTACTTTAGCGTATACAAAACACTATCGAATGATTAAATATGGAATGTCAACGAAATGCTGATAGCGAGAAAATATATCATAGCTCCAACCATAACTTGTTGTTGTTTTAAATTAGCTTAGGATTAGGTAACGACTGAAAGTGCTGCATTATTTTGCTTCTCCAGAAAGGCAATAAATAGTTCATTAAAATAGTGTGACTTCTGTAAGAATGACGACAATCATAATGTGCTGTATTATTGCATACCACACTGCTGTGCCTTCTTAAATTACTTTATGAACATTAATATTTCAGAAAGAGTCACGAATTGCAGTGATGAGCGGCAATTAAGCCGGCAGTCAGTGTACGCATTTCATAACGATAAGTCGGCCGTGCGATAACAGGCCGGGACCCGGAATTCCTCGTTCCCGAGAGTGCCAATCTCGAGAATACGATTCTCGGAACTGGCATTATCGGCCAGCTAGTCTCGCCTACGAGAACGAGCGGGAGTAAGAGGCTGTTTGCCCGACTCTAATTAGTCATCGGCGTAGCTTGGTCAGTTAAGACGCTTGCCTGCCGATCCGGAGTTGCACTTGGTCGCGGGTTCGATTCCCGCTTGGGCTGATTATCTGGTTGGGTTTTTTCCGAGGTTTTTCTCAACTGTAAAACAAATATCAGGCGAATCCTCGGCCTCATCTCGCCAAATATCATATCGCTATCACCAATTCCATTGACGCTAAATAACCTCGTAGTTGATACAGCGTCGTTAAATAACCAAGTAAAAAAATAATGGGTATTATTGGACAAAATATGTAGACAAATATCAAAAGAAATAAACATTATTTTAAATTAATAATGGAGATTTATGGCCAAAATTAAGTGGAAATGCCTAAAAAAGTCCGAATAAAACAAAAGATGCTCTTATGAGTTGAAACAGGCAAAAAATGCAAAAAAAATGCCCTAACAAATATGTCTTAAAACACTCAGTTTATCACATAACATATAAATACTAAAGCAGCTATGTTTCTGGCTTACTAGAAAAAAGATGCAATTTCATCAAAATCCTAGCCCTACTCATTAGTAAGAGAACACACAAATTTATTCCACTCTCACTCATATCAGAATCCTCATAAATAAAAACTAATTCATTACAAATCTAAATATTACAATAACATCCAACCTACGGCATAAATGTTTGACTCAATTACAAGGATATGTGAATATCTTGTTACGTTTGATGTGTTATGAGCTACCATGTTTTCCTGGGCTTGTGTATAACGTAGAGAAAGGGCAAGCACGCTGAGATTTGTGATGTGGTCTAAATGTTGGGAATATATCTTTGAATTTGTTAAATATAGGTATAATTTGAATTTGGAGCTCCCACACATTCGGAAGCAAATACAGCATCGATGCTGTTTCCACGGAAACGCTTTCCATACTTGAACTGCCTGTCTTCCAGAAATTCAAGCAGACCGAAGATCCGCTCTTGAATCGGAGCGGGTGCTTAGCCATTCATCTCCCCCACCCGATCTCAACCCCCCTTATCTGGGGTAAACGGTTCACTGGACACAGGGAGGATATAGAAACGGTTTTCCACCGGAGTGACCATATTGTGACGTCTCCAGGATTAGTTGGCCGCATAGTTGGTATCCCAGGGGTTGCAAAACTGCAGATTATCATTTTGAAGAGGAGGGAACAGTAGTGGCTCTCCATTTAGAACATGTTTCCTCTGGCTATTGTTATCCGATCGACTAGAGCTGGGAATTCAAAGGAAATCAAGTGGAATTTGTAATGAATAAAGCTACGTAAGATTAGGTTTTCTTGAGATACCCTCGTTTCCACTGCCTATTTACAACTTTTCTGTGGCTTACGAGATCAAAGCATTTATTCATATTAGGCGCTCTGTTTCGTAACATTTGAGTTAGTCATCATGTTACCATTCATTTTCATCAGCATGTCGAAGTGAAATCATTCATTGTGGACCCAAATACAAGGACTAAAATTTATTGTCCGTGTTGCAAACACTACATTTGTCTACTACTACTACTACTACTTATGGCTTTTAAGGAACCCGGAGGTTCATTTCCGCCCTCACATTAGCCCACCATCAGTCCCTATCCTGAGCAAGATTAATCCAGTCTCTACAATCATATCCCACCACCTAAAATCCATTTTTATATTATCTTCCCATCTACGTCTCGGCCTCCCTAAAGATCTTTTTCCCTCCGACCTCGCAATTAACACTATATATGCATTTCTCGATTCACTCATACGTGCCCTGCCTATCTCAAATATCTGGATTTAATCTTCCTAATTATGTCAGGTGAAGAAGCTAAAGATTGTGTTGCAGAATAAGCTAGAAATGATAGTGGTGAAGTCGACCTCGGTAACTTAGTCGGTATAGCGCTGGCCTTCTGTGCTCGAGGTTGCGGGTTCAATCCCGGCCAATGTAGATGGCATTTAAATGTGTTTAATTGCGACAGGTTCATGTCAGTAGATTTACTGGGATGTAAAAGAACTCCTGCGGGACAAAATTCCGGCACATCGGCGACGCTGATATAACTTCTGCAGTTGCGAGTGTCGTTAAATAAATCATAATTTGATAATTTGAATTTGATAGTGGTGAAAAAGATAAAAATGGAGTTGAAGGTGGTAAAGAAGATTATGAAGGTGAAGATTAAGGGTATTTGAGAATAAGATTCTTAGGAAAATATTTGGGGCTAAGAGGGATGAAGTTACAGGAGAATGGAGAAAGTTACACAACGCAGAACTGCACGCATTGTATTCTTCACCTGACATAATTAGGAACATAGATCCAGACGTCTGAGATGGGCAGAGCATGTAGCACGTATGGGCGAACTCAGAAGTGACTATAGAGTGTTAGTTGGGAGACCGGAAGGAAAAAGACCTTTCAGGAGGCCGATACGTACATGGGATGATAATATTAAAATCGATTTGAGGGAGGTGGGATATGATGATAGAGAGTGGATTAATCTTGCACAGGATAGGGACCGATGGCGGGCTTATGTGAGGGCGGAAATGAACCTGAGTGTTCCTTAAAAGCTATGCTGCTGCTGCTGCTGCTGATGATAATGATGATGATGATGATGATGATGTTGATGATGATGATGTGAAGGAGATAAAAGTAATGGTAGAGATTATGATAGCGTAGAATCTGAAGATGATTAATAAGAGAATAGAGATGATTCTGGTGAAGGGGATGAAGATGATGGTGATGGAAAGTAAGCAGAAGTATATAGTAATGGAGAAGTTGAAGATGATAGCGAGAATAAGTAGGACCAATTGACAATCGTAGTGTAGAATATAATAGTGATGATGATGATGATGATGATGATGATGATGATGATGATGATAGTAATGCCTAAGGTGGCGGTGACGATGGTGATGGTGACTATAATGAGATTATGATAGAGACGACGAAGAAAGCGAAGGTGTGATCAAGGGCAAGTTGATTACGGTGATATGTTAAATCATGTTGTGTCCAAAAAGATGAATAACATAATAAGTGTGCTGCTTATGATGACTGTATAAAATATTTACGTGAAGGAAAAGACGAGAAAGAAAGAGAAATAAATAAGAAAAGAAGGAGATAAAGTTACCACGAATAAAATATATACGCCTAGTACTATTCACTCTCTCACTTTACTCTTCAATATTCTTCAAACCTCTAACCCAAGCTACCTAGCTTCTCGTTTTCAGCATTTGTCCTCATATCACGAAATAGATACTCGCTCACAACACCATACCACACTCTCCATTCCTAAACACAGAACATCCTTCTATTCTTCATCTTTCACGGTCTCTGCAGCTCATCTCTGGAACTCTCTACCACAACATGTCAGAGACTGTCGGACATTGTCGTGTTTCAATAATAAATTGAAATCGCACTTTTTGAATTAGATTCCTTTCAGTTATAAGCCCTTTTCTCTGCCATAGTTTTGTAAAAATATAGACTATATATTTCTTTTTCTTTCCTTTCCCCTTTTTGTTCTCTTTATCAGCCGATGAATTTATTATCATAGCCTTTTTATCGTGAATTTTATTTAATTTTCGTATTTATTTTCTTTTTTATTATTATTTTATTACATTCCATTTTGATATATTCTTCCTTACGCTTTTCCATATTAACCATTTGTACTAAATGAGTTGCTTTTACTATATTCCAATGTATTTTACTTCCTTTTTTTCTATTATGGTATTATTTTCATGTTGTTTAGTGTCGATTTTATTATGCTATTATTATTATTATTATTATTATTATTATTATTATTATTATTATTATTATTATTTTGTAATATGTTAGTATTCTGTTCTTTGACTTTTTGTTAAATTTTAACTGCTTGCATACTTTGTGACCTGGTAGAGTGTAAGAGAAGGCCCTATGGCCTTAACTCTGCCAGTATATATATATATATATATATATATATATATATATATATATTAGGCCTACTGAAGGAAATTGTCGGCACCTTGTAATGTTGCAATTCACCCCTACTCGGCGGTTCATGTGTGTTGTGTACGAGCATTCTTAGACTCTTCCTACATTTCTTTTATCAATTCGTAGCTTCTCTTTGATGTTCCCTAATTGGCTTACAAAGTGCAATACGGACGTGCTTTGCGGGAAAGTCTGCGAGTTCTTTGAAAGTCTTGTTATTCTGATCCGTCTTAGAGTTGAAAAGTCTAATGCGGTTTCTGTGTTTGTATCGATATTTCCATACCGCACCTTACCTGCAGGGGAGACAGGCACCATTAGTGTTGTCGACTATAGAAGTAAAGGGATGACTTGAAGCACTCTGTTTCTATCGGTGCTGAACAGAAAATAGGTATTTTGATAATCAGAAGCAGAGTTATCCGGCTGCTTTACAATCGTGCCATTGCTCGGGACACAGGCTTTATCGTTAGTTCTACAAATTTCCATTGTTTCTTGTAGCAAGGTTCTCAGTAGAACTCCATAGGATTGTTCCCCAGGGAAGCGATAAGATTTAACAGTATTAAGCTTACTTTGCTTTGTACATTGATGATGAAAATGATTTCGAATTATGAAGACATGGTGGGGTGGTAGAAGAAACAGCAGTATTCCAGACCAAATCCGACCAGAAACACCACGTGAACTCGCCTGTGTTTTAACACCGATACAGCATCTGAGAGTCGTTTGCTAGCCTCTAGCTGTCTAGCGTCTAGATTAGCCATTCGACTAACGTTGCAATACAAATGCAACATTTGTTTATATATTTTGTTTTTTATTTGCTTATTTATCTTTTATTTTGTCATTACTTTATTTATGTAGTTATTTATTTAATTATTCACTTGTTTATATAATTGTTCTTTTATTCATTTCTTTATTTATTGATCTATTTATTTATTAATCCACTTTACTTATTACAGAAGAAAATAATTAAAATATGTCTTCATAAACCTATTGATTTTCCATCTCAAAATTTGTTTCTAGACTTTAATATACTTAACGTAAGACAAATTTATTATATTGTATTAATAAAATTCATACATAAAAATCGAAATAATTTTGAATTGTATTTCATAGTTATGAAACAAAAGGTATGAATTCTTTAAAATTGTTTCAACCAAAATGCAACACTGTTACAGTATTTAATCATAGTAGTAATTTAGGCCCAAGAATATATAACAAATTTATATTTAAATATCCTAATCTTGTCGACTCTAATAGTTCTAGTATTAAATTTAAAAAGTTATGTATGGATTTTATAAAAATTGAAAAATTGTAAATTTAAATTTATATATTATAATCGCATAGCAGACATAAGACAAATTGTATTGTATACTTATTAATTACAATTCAAGAATCCGCCCCTGAGCATGAGTTGTACTCTTTCAGGGGCGAGCTAAAGTTTTTCTGTATATATTATATTTTATGTTACAATTATTAGCAAAATAAAAATAAATAAATACATAAATTTAATAAGTTATGTGTGCTACACTAGATTATATATACCCAGATTGGTCGGCCTTATAGGCTTTGACGGTAACAACTTTTGTCAGGTTTACTATGCTGCCATCTAGTTGTTACATAAGGAGGCACGTCATAACCTTTGGCCTCATTGAAGGTTTCTTCCGAGGTTTTCCCCAGCCGTGGACTGAAGCCGGATGGTCTGTGGCGAGTCCTCGGCATCACTTCTTTTCACCCCTTTGATTTGATTACGTGGTTGGGTTTTTCCGAGGTTTTCCCCAACCAAAAGGCAAATGCCGGGTAATCTTTTGGCGAATCCTCGGACCTCACCTCATCATTGTAGAAAATTACTAAATTGTAAAACTGTAAAAATTGTAATTGTAATATTGTAAAATTTTGACTTGTTCCATAACTTAAAGCTTCATTGCTCATGTAAGGTCTATGGAATATAATGAATGAATGAATGAATGAATGAATGAATGAATAACTCCCATTTGAATTGCATTAGCGACTGTACTGCCACCTCGTGTTCATTTACGGCGGGCGGATGGCGATCCTGGCTGTTCTCTTCAAAGTGCTGTCAATTTTCACATAGGAATGAGCAATCTGTTACATATATGATCTAGGGTGCTACAAGAGAATAATGCTATAATTGCAATAGATATCTGTAGGTTGAAGTATAGTTATTTACGTAACTAGGACAAAAAGTTAAGACATATGTAAGTTATTTATTTTATTTAATCTGACAGGATTAAGGCCATAAGGCCATAATGTACGTACAGTATGTGTGTAAACTTAGAATTGGAAAATTAAATACACATAAAGAGGACCAACATACTAAAATAATATTTTGAGGATTCAGATTTGTCAAGATGCTGCTGAAAATGATGATGATAGTGATGGAGATTATGAAGATTGTGATGAGGATGATGATGATGGTGACGAAGAGGATGAAGATGACAGTGATCAAGACGAAGATGAAGATGACGGTGATCAAGACGAAGATGAAGATGACGGTGATCAAGACGAAGATGAAGATGACGGTCATCAAGACGAAGATGAAGATGACGGTGATCAAGACGAAGATGAAGATGACGGTGATGAAGACGAAGATGAAGATGACGGTGATCAAGACGAAGATGAAGGTGACGGTGATCAAGAAAAAGATGAAGATAACTGTGATCAAGACGAATATGAAGATGACTGTGATCAAGACGAAGATGAAGACGACGGTTATCAAGACGAAGATGAAGACGACGGTGATCAAGACGAAGATGAAGACGACGGTGATCAAGACGAAGATGAAGACGACGGTGATCAAGACGAAGATGAAGACGACGGTGATCAAGACGAAGATGAAGACGCCGGTGATCAAGACGAAGATGAAGATGACGGTGATCAAGACGAAGATGAAGATGACGGTGATCAAGACGAAGATGAAGACGACGGTGATCAAGACGAAGATGAAGACGACGGTGATCAAGACGAAGATGAAGACGACGGTGATCAAGACGAAGATGAAGACGACGGTGATCAAGACGAAGATGAAGACGACGGTGATCAAGACGAAGATGAAGATGACGGTGATCAAGACGAAGATGAAGACGACGGTGATCAAGACGAAGATGAAGACGACGGTGATCAAGACGAAGATGAAGACGACGGTGATCAAGACGAAGATGAAGACGACGGTGATCAAGACGAAGATGAAGACGACGGTGATCAAGACGAAGATGAAGACGACGGTGATCAAGACGAAGATGAAGACGACGGTGATCAAGACGAAGATGAAGACGACGGTGATCAAGACGAAGATGAAGACGACGGTGATCAAGACGAAGATGAAGACGACGGTGATCAAGACGAAGATGAAGACGACGGTGATCAAGACGAAGATGAAGACGACGGTGATCAAGACGAAGATGAAGACGACGGTGATCAAGACGAAGATGAAGACGACGGTGATCAAGACGAAGATGAAGACGACGGTGATCAAGACGAAGATGAAGACGACGGTGATCAAGACGAAGATGAAGACGACGGTGATCAGGACGAAGATGAAGACGACGGTGATCAAGACGAAGATGAAGACGACGGTGATTAAGACGAAGATGAAGACGACGGTGATCAAGACGAAGATGAAGACGACGGTGATCAAGACGAAGATGAAGACGACGGTGATCAAGACGAAGATGAAGACGACGGTGATCAAGACGAAGATGAAGACGCCGGTGATCAAGACGAAGATGAAGATGACGGTGATCAAGACGAAGATGAAGATGACGGTGATCAAGACGAAGATGAAGACGACGGTGATCAAGACGAAGATGAAGACGACGGTGATCAAGACGAAGATGAAGACGACGGTGATCAAGACGAAGATGAAGATGACGGTGATCAAGACGAAGATGAAGACGACGGTGATCAAGACGAAGATGAAGACGACGGTGATCAAGACGAAGATGAAGACGACGGTGATCAAGACGAAGATGAAGACGACGGTGATCAAGACGAAGATGAAGACGACGGTGATCAAGACGAAGATGAAGACGACGGTGGTCAAGACGAAGATGAAGATGACGGTGATCAAGACGAAGATGAAGATGACGGTCATCAAGACGAAGATGAAGATGACGGTGATCAAGATGAAGATGACGGTGATCAAGACGAAGATGAAGACGACGGTGATCAAGACGAAGATGAAGACGACGGTGATCAAGACGAAGATGAAGACGACGGTGATCAAGACGAAGATGAAGATGACGGTGATCAAGACGAAGATGAAGATGACGGTGATCAAGACGAAGATGAAGACGACGGTGATCAAGACGAAGATGAAGACGACGGTGATCAAGACGAAGATGAAGATGACGGTGATCAAGACGAAGATGAAGACGACGGTGATCAAGACGAAGATGAAGACGTCGGTGATCAAGACGAAGATGAAGACGACGGTGATCAAGACGAAGATGAAGACGACGGTGATCAAGACGAAGATGAAGATGACGGTGATCAAGACGAAGATGAAGATGACGGTGATCAAGACGAAGATGAAGATGACGGTGATCAAGACGAAGATGAAGATGACGGTGATCAAGACGAAGATGAAGACGACGGTGATCAAGACGAAGATGAAGATGACGGTGAAGAAGAAGAGTATGAAATGACTGTCATGAAGGAGAGAATGAAGATAATGATGGGAATGAAGACGGCGATGACGATGACGAAGATGAAGATGTCTGTGATGAAGAGGCGAAGATAACGGCGATGAAGAAGATGAAAATGACGGTGAAGAAGAAGATGAAAATGAGGGGACGAAGAAGAGGATAAAAAATAAGGCAGCGAAGAAGAGGGTGAAGACGACTATAATGAAGAACAGGATGAAAATGACGAAAATGACGGTGACGAATAAGAGGATGAAAATGACGTTGACGAATAAGAAGATGAAGATGATGGTGATGAAGAAGAGGATACAGATGATTGTGACGAATAAGACGATAAAGATGTCTGTGACGAATAAGAGGATAGATGTCTGTGACGAATAAGAGGATACAGATGACTATGACGAATAAGAGGATACAGATGACTGTAACGAATAAGAGGATACAGATGACTGTGACGAATAAGAGGATACAGATGACTGTGACGAATAAGAGGATACAGATTACTGTGACGAATAAGAGGATACAGATGACTGTGACGAATAAGAGGATACAGATGACTGTGACGAATAAGAGGATACAGATAACTGCGACGAATAAGAGGATACAGATGACTGTGACGAATAAGAGGATACAGATGACTGTGACGAATAAGAGGATACAGATGACTGTGACGAATAAGAGGATACAGATGACTGTGACGAATAAGAGGATACAGATGACTGTGACGAATAAGAGGATACAGATGACTGTGACGAATAAGAGGATACAGATGACTGTGACGAATAAGAGGATACAGATGACTGTGACGAATAAGAGGATACAGATAACTGCGACGAATAAGAGGATACAGATGACTGTGACGAATAAGAGGATACAGATGACTGCGACGAATAAGAGGATACAGATGACTGTGACGAATAAGAGGATACAGATGACTGTGACGAATAAGATAATACAGATGACTGTGACGAACAAAAGGATATAGATGACTGTGACCAAGAAGAGGATGAAGGTGAAGGTGACGAAAAAGAGGATGATAATGACAGTGACGAAAAAGAGGGTGACGATGACGATTACCAAGAAGATGAAGATGGTGGTGGCGAAGAAAAGGGTGAAGACGACGGTGATGAAGGAGAGGATCAAGATGATGTACATTTTATCCATGACGTAGCACATAACCTAAATTCACATTCCCCGAACGATAAATCGGCCGCGATGGTCACGAACATTGGCCACCAAGGTTCGCAAACATTACCCCTATCGATTTGTCTGTTAGATGGATGAAAGGCGGAGTGTACAAAAACAAAGTAAACACAAGGGACGAATTCGTCGCTCGCATTTCGAATAGTATTGCTCTTGCAAAAGAACAAGACGGCCTCGGAAGAACAACACTGGCAACAGAGCGGAAAACTGCATTGAACTGTTTAAATGTATTAATAAGCATAAATGTAATAATTACGTCATTTGTCTTTCCTTCTTGCAGCTTGTAAAGCTTGTTACGCGTAACATTCAAACAGCTGTATTTCCAAACCCATTAAAAATTGGACAAATTTTATATTACCTTTTTACTCAGACTAGTGCTTACTTCCAGACTCTAAATACTTATTATTCCTTCTGAATTACCTTGTATCTGACGTGTATTTGAAACTTACTAAAATATTTTACAAGTATTGTGAAGAGATGTTTCTTGTTTTCGTGATAAACTTCATTGTTTATTATACGAAATTCTTGTACAGTAAACACATCACTTATATAACCAAAATATTTAGAATAAATAAGTTTACCCAGTGATATGAAATGAGATTGTGTTATGGATTTAATACCTGCAAAATGATGCTTATACAGAGTGACCCACTTAACTCTTTCACCTCCGATAGCGTGTGAAATATTTCAGATATACACAAACCAACAATTGCAAGTTAAATTACATCGAAGGGGATGTCTGATACACTAATGTATTTTTTTGCACATGAAATAATTTTCAAGATATTAGAGTCAATTTTCTATTTTTAAATGTGAACCAACTATGTTTTGTATTGCAATTGTTGCGTTAGCTGACTACTTTACAGACAGTTTGAATATCACCGGTATGAGTAAACATAAACAATGTCTGACTCACTCTTCCTTATGTCTAGTTCATAATGTTGACGTAATTGATGATCGAACACACCCATAATACTGTACACTACTCAGTACAATCCTTATTTCTTCAGTTCTGTACTGGACAATTGAACGATAAGACATCCGCAAGAAATCTGATTGCACGCCGGAGATTTTGTTTTGTTTTTTGAGAATAATTGTTTATTTTTTATTGTACAATAATTTTATGTCTCACTTCACTGTGTGCAATATTTCTATTCAGTACACCGTGATTGTGATTTAATTGTTGCACAACTCTAATCAGAATTGTCCTCCCTCTGTTCGATCCTTGGTCAGACATTGTTGGTGTTTACTCTTACCAGTGACATTCAAACAGTCGTAAAGTAGCCAGTTATTATCAGACAAAGCTAATGCATTATTTGCAATACAAAACTTAGTTGGTTCCCATTTAAAAATAGAAAGTTGACTCTAATATCTTGAAAATAATTTCATGTACAAAAAATACATTACATGTATCAGATGTCTCCTTCGATGTAATTTAACTTGTAGTTGTCGGATTGTGTATATCTGAAATATTTCACACGTTATCGGAGGAGAAAGAGTTAAGTGAGCCACTCTGTGTATTCGTAATTCATTTTATTTAGAGGAAAATACACTATCCTTTTCCAAATTTAATAGCTCAATGTGCCCGTCTTCACATTTTCTACTTCATTTACAAATTTTTCCATTATTGGTTTCGAGTGCCTCCAAAGGGTGAGAAATGTCAGGGAAGTGAATTTTTCCTTGATACCTCCATGAAGGATGTGTTACTTTAATTGCAGTAAAGTTACTCTATAAGATATATACCTACTACAGTAGTCTCGGTTATCCGAGTTAATGTGGACCAAGACTACCTCAGATAAGCAAAAACTCGGATAATACGGATGATTACTGAAAAACTGTGTTTTGATTAGAGATTAGACAAACTCTTTGCTTAATAGACAAACTAGAATGTACAAATCAGGTTAATATGAACTCTAGGCGTTTAAAAATGCAGCACGTAGGAAACTCGGCTAATTCCGCAGTACGGGTAATTCCGCAGTAGTGCATATATGATTGTACTGCTGTTTTACAATAGCGTGAACGTAAGTTTTGAGAGGCTGTCAACGGGAGGCATGTCCTCTGCAGTGCTATAGAAAAAAATCAAGGATATTGGTCGACACCTCTATCGGCAATACAGTGAAACATCGAAAGTTGGCTGTTTTTCGTGTTTTGCTTCACAGCTGTGAAGAAAGTGAGCATTGTTACATATACATTATTCCTTTTAAGTTACTTTCATAATGTATTTCATAATTATTTACTACTGCGGAATTAGCCAAGTCCTATTGCGGATTTATCCGCACTGTTGCGGAATTACCAGAGTTATTTCTCAACTGTAATGTTTGTACAATTAAATATATTTGCATTTTAATAGGTCTCTTTATTTCATTTGGTAATGAAAGGTTTCGTCCATGTCTACGTACCCTGATAATATTTTTCAATAAACATTTTGATGAAAATATGATAGATTTACTTCTTAATATTGCGGAATTAGCCGAGTCTCCCCTATATAATTAAATAGCAACTAACATGCAATACTGTACAGTTGTTGTTTAGCCAACTATCCGAAAACAGGTTTGAACCTCATGGTTGACACCAATAAGGCATCACTCATAAGACAATTAGGCTAGGAAATAATGGGGTAGGGTAGCCAGTTCTTTTCACCCTCCATTGCATATATCGCTTACTAAATACATATTGCAGTAATCAGACTTTGATCGGGCTCGAATAACACGGAACCTCGATTAATCGAAACTCATATAATCGAGATTCTACTAAATGCATATATTTTGATGTTCGTCCATTATTCAGTTCCTGAAATACTTCAGTCTGTTAGCTTGTTCTCGCTTCCATGTTTTAAAATGTGCTTCCTATAATCATCTGAGAAATATGCATTTTCTCAAAACGTTATTTTGCAAATAAACATGTCCGCAAAGCGAGTTACTTTATGGTCAGAAGTAACTGGGTGGTAAATTGAAAGGTACAATATTCTTCTTCTACTCAGAAATTAATTTATTATTATTATTTTTAAATTAATACTGATTATGTATATGTATTCATTTTCTCCTTTTTATTTTATTATTATTGTTATTATTATTATTATTATTATTATTATTATTATTATTATTATTCTACTTCTTCTTCTTCTTCTTATTATTATTATTATTATTATTATTATTATTATTATTATTATTATTATTATTATTATTATTAAAGTTAATATTTGCATACTGGTATGTATTTTTCTGTATGTGATTTGATCCTGGTTGAGTGGAAGAGAAGGCCGATGGCCTTAACTCTGCCAGGGAAAGTAAAACTGTTAGGCCTATTACCCTCTCCATTATACTTCTTATGTTAATTTCTTGATTCAAAATTTTCTAGGCCTAATAATACATTAGATCAATTTCAATTATCCCGTTGTCCTAGAAAATGATAGTAATAATCTATATCGAGAACAGGTGAAGTCGTGTTGGACTGAGTACTGGCATTTGGAAAGTTCATGTAACAGAAAGTGCATGAAAGCATTCAATATTCCTAAACAAATGCCATGCGGCAGTAGAAATTTAGAGAAGATTGTCGGAGGATTATATTTCGTATATTATGAGTATTCGTAGCGTGTCGAAATGTTGTATCAAATTTACACAAGCTGAATTTCAATGTTTTTCAGTGAGTGCTTTGACAGCCTGTCAGAGCCATATCAAACGATAACACTCCTTGCGTTCACGGCTTTGTGAGAGAAGATAAATTTTAGATAGTTCCACAGCTAGATGATATAGAGAATGCATCTGTTGGAAGCATCCATCTCATTATTCATGACTTCCTTCAATGCTGCAAGATTTCTTACGGGATGACATCGAAGAGTTGTACATGGAACTGGATCTGGCATATTTGGGACATTATCAGGAAGAAGAGTAAATTTTGTCTTAGAAGCATGGGCTTCTACCTGAAAGCCAGATTTGCATAACCAAGTTATTGTTTACAAAATTTGATAGTTAACTATTATTTTGTCCTCGAGTGGAAGATCTTGAAAAGCAGAAACATTGAAGAGTTCGCGGGAAAAAGATAATGTCGCATTTCTGTTAAGGATTAGATAATGATCTAATTGAGTCTATAACTACAAGATGGAGTGCTGTTTCTATAGAAAATAAAGGAAAAAATTACTGTATTCGTGGTGATAATTCTCCTTTTTACCATTTTTCATAAGAACAACATTAAATTTCGTAGTGATCCATTGAATTAGATAATAACATCAACCTTAACAAAACTGTGACATTTATCGTTTTTCCCGCGAACTCTTCAATATATAAAAAGTTTGTCTATTTTGAGAAAAATAATTTTTTAAAAACATTTTTATTCACTTCTAAATTTACAGATACGAGGTAGGCCTATCACTTCTAAGCCATCAATATGGTAGGGACTATGAACAGTAATGATAGGACTTACATATTTAGTTAAAAGAAAAGTGATTAGGCCTACGAGTAATCTTTCCCTGGCAAGTAAGAAAGGAAGTTAGCCCTGCGCATGCAAGAAGCCCTTGCTGTAATGGAACATTGTGAGCTTATCTTTATGTTTATCTTTACTTATCCAGTACTAGAGTCGTGCAAAAGCGGTTATGAAAGATAGAAGAGACATATTGCTACTGAAACGCCTGGCGATATAGACAGTATGCGAAGCTCTTGCGTCTCGCGGAGTGGTCCAATTTTCGGTTTAACGAATGTGCGAGTCTCACTCGGTTGGACGGCTCTGGATCATGAAAGACAGACATTATTGAGCCATCCAGGAGTTCCAAGAATCGTTGCAAGGACGCGATTATCATCGTGTACCTTTGAATTGATATTTTCTCCTCTCTTCCCATTGATTGATTAGTTGATTGATTGATTGATTCATTGATTCATTGATTCATTCATTAATACAGGTATTGCAACAGCACGCATCATGAAGCTACAATCATTAGACTTAAGAATGGTTTTATTTTTGTTAATAACTTTTTATCTTCTTAAAAATGATTTATTAGTGAAATAATAATACATCCACTTAGAAAAATTAAAAGACATAGGCTATATTAACAACTAATCTTTCAGAGGTAGCCTATGTATTTTGAGTTTTAAGTATGAACATTACAATAATAAGTGTGTACATATTTGTTCTTCTATTTTGTAAGTAATTGTAATTTATTTTATTTTTGTATTTGTTTACATGTCAGATTTCATCTATACATTACGCTTATTTTCTTTGTTGTTACCTGTGTCCATTAGTTGATTTATGTATTAGTTATGAAGATAAATGTACCAATGTGGCCAATCAATTATAATCCTATTTCAAGCTAACTTACTTACTTACGGCTTTTAAGGAACCCGTGGGTTCATTGCCGTCTTCACATAAGTCCGCCATTGGTCCCTATCTTGTGCAAGATTAATCCAGTCCCTATCATCATATCCCATTTTCCTCAAATCTATTTTAATATTATCCTCCCATCTACATCTCGGCCTCCCCAAAGGTCTTTTTCCCTCCGGCCTCCCAACTAACACTCTATATGCATTTCTGGATTCGCCCATACGTGCTACATGCCCTGCCCAACTTAAACGTATGGATTTAATGTTCCTAATTATGTCAGGTGAAGAATACTATGCGTGCAGTTGTGCGTTGTGTAGCTTTCTCCATTCTCATGTAGCTTCATCTTTCTTAGCCTCAAATATTTTCTAAGAATTTCAAGCTAACACTTTTTTTTTAATTAGGAAAAGTTAATTTCCTTCAATTATGACTCCATTTGTGTAGTTACAAAATGTCATCAGAGTTCCTGTATGATGAAATGCGCTTGGTATCCTGTCCTATACAGGGTGTTTCAAAAATAGAGGGCATAATTTCAGGTATGTATTCCCCATATGTAGACAGTACGAAAAGTTTATTACAACAGGCGTCCGGAAATGCTCGGTTTCCGAGTTATGGCCTTTAAAACAGTAATATTCACCGGAACGTTTTTCTTCCCGCAGGTAGTTGTCTTTACAACAGATGTTCAAAATTTCCACCTCCTGATTGAATACAGGCCTCACATCGATGTCTCATGGCCCTGTGAACACGATCCCAAATTCCAGGACTATTGCGTATTTCCTCACAACCTGCCACAACTCGATTCCGAAGGGAGTCCATGTCGGGCACCGGAGACGAATACACCAATGATTTTAAATGGCCCCACAAGTAGAAATCGATAGGGTTGAAATCGGGTGAGCGTGGAGGCCAAGCAATTGGGCCACTTCTCGCTATCCATCGATCAGGCTACCTCTCCTGGTACAAACGACGAGCCAGCGCAGCACTGCCGTCTGCCTTACCGTACATGAAGTGCACTTCTGCCAGCTCCTGATTTGAGTAAATGTCGCACAGTACAGTGCCAAACACAATAATCAATGAACCCTTCGCCCCGGAATTGACTGTTAGAGTGTCCTCTGTTAATATCTTCTGTCATGGCACCTACCTCTGAGAAGAATATCACTGTTTTGAAGGCCATAACTCGAAAACCAAGGATTTCCGGGCACATGTTGTAATGAACTTTTTGTATTGTCTACATATGGGGAATACACACCTGAAATTATGCCCTCTATTTTTTAAACATTCTGTATATCTGTGGTTCTGTCTAGCCAGGCGTGACCGCTTCAAGGCCGGATATTCGAACGAATGTCAAACCTGGTAGGTTGATCTGCGACCGGTCGAATATATAAACCGGTTCTAAGCGCTGTTCTGCAGCACTCTGCCCAGTACTACGTTTCAAGGGCGGTTTCAACCTAATATTTTTGGAAGCTTTCCTTATTAGAGTTGCTGAAATTGCCTACCTCCTTTAACATTTTTAGATTATTTCTTTACTAATAATGTTTATGTATGAATCTCGTTTGAGAAGAAAAAATAGATGTTGGGCTTTGAAAGCATTTTCTTACTCATTCTACTTGCCATACATGTACTAAAACACAAGTATCTTCATGTTCAGATGATGATATCGCATCTCCCTGAAGATTTTATGTGTTGATGGTCTAGTTCAATGTTGCTAAATTGACTGATTTCCCTCGCGGATTCTTATAAAGCAGCTGACAAATCGACACTGAAAGACACCGTAGCAGGCGTTGAGATAGGACTAGGATCATCGAGAAAAAGAAACAATGGCGAAGCGCAATCCATCTTGCTTATTACAAGAGTCAGTGTCTGTCTCATCCTCCGACTGCATCCTTTTCACTCGTGTTGTCTGTGTTGTCTTACAAGGCTCGTCTTATATAAATATATCTGCTTCAATTTAAAACTTATAATTTTCGTTCTCTGAAGTCATAGCATGTGTCAACTTATTAAAATCATATTATCTACCGTAATTTTATTGAAAAATTAGGCCCTTTTCTTACACTTCTATTATTCAAAAATCATCAATTTATTTTCTTATTTCAAGTAAAGGACGTTGCTACGAATTCTTACATAACAATATGTTCATTTTTCATTTAGTGTTATGCCCAAGGGCAGGTCTTTCACTGCAAACCCAGCTTTCTCCAATCTTTCCTATTTTCTGCCATCTTCTTTGTCTCCTCATATGATCCATCATCTTCATCATCATCATCATCTTCCTAACAAGTATTAGGCCAAGTGGCCTGTTACGGTCTCAAACTAGAATTTTCAGTCCATCTCTTCTTTGGACGGCCTACAGATCTTTTGCCATATGGATGGTAATGAAACAGTGCTTTTGGAATTCTGCATCGATTCATTCGTTCGAGATGACCCTTCCACTGAAGTTGATATTTGCTGATGAACTGCATAATGGGTTCTATTTGAAGTTCTTGCATTATGTCCTCATTTTTTTATGATCCCAGCGAGTATATCCAGCTGTTGCTCTCATAAACCTCATCTCACTTGCTGTTATTCTACTGACATCTTTATTCTTCACAGTCCACGCTTCGCTACCATAGCTTAATACTGGCTGTGCTAAGGTTTTATACAAGCCTATTCTTGTGTGTCTTTGTACTAGTGAAGGTTTCATGATTTTATTAATGAACCCCATTGTTTTATTATATTTACATATTTTTTCAGCAATATCTACTTTATCATAAGGTGATAGTGTATAGCCAAGATAAGTGAAGGTATTTACTCTTTCTATTATTTTATTATTCAAACAGATTTTGCTTGGTATAGGGAAGTTCCCACAAAATGACATGATTTTCGATTTTTCAATATCATATTTCATATGATCCATATATCTTAATGTCGTCTATCATATGATATATCTTCTTCTGCCCCGAACTCTTCTCCCGTTCACCATTCCTTCTAATGCATTCTTCAGTAGGCAGTTTCTTCTTAGCCAGTGACTCAAACAATTCGTTTTCCTGTTCCTGATCGGTTTCAGCATCACTCTTTCCAGCACAGCTTAATTTCTTGTTTTGTCTGTCCACTTCACACTTTCCATTCTTCTCCAAATCCACATTTCAAATGCTTCACTTCGTCGTATTGTCCACGTTTCTGCCCCACCCAATGCCACACTTCACACAAAGCACTTCACTAGTCTCTTTCTTAGTTCTTTCTCCAAGAGGTCCGCAGAAGATGCTCCTTTTTCTATTAAAAACTTCCTTTGACATTGCTATTCTCATTTCACTTCCTGGCAGCAGGTCATGTTACTGATTATTATAGTACACTCCAAGTATTTGAAACTGTCAACTTGCTCTACTGTTTCATTTAGAATTCGCAAGTTTACCTAGCTGTGATTTTACTCCTATAGCATATCCTTTAGTATCATCTCCTTTTTTGCTTACAAACCTATATAAAATAGTATATTGTGATTAAAGGGTAGTACGTGCAATATAAAGAACAGAGGAAAAGTTAGAAAAACGAGACCAAGTAGAGTTTATTCTATTTCCGAGATTCTGTTACGCACCTGACACATGTGTGTCGCATACTATTTTTGCACATGTACAATGTTTAGAATGAAATCGCAAATACTGTATAATTAGACGATATTTTTTGTATTGAAAATATAGAGTAAATTTATTTTTAAGGGCTTGGCTTATTATATATTTCATTACAGGCCATATATAACCACGTAACCCCAAGAGTAGAGTTTTTATGTCAAGTATGTCATTCGTTAGCACTTCTGAGCGTTCAACGTGTATCATTTTTGCACAGCATGCAAGAATGAAAATTTCTGCACGCTGTTGAAAAATAAGTGAAAACAAACTCAGTTTTAAGTAATATAACTGGCTGTGTTCCTGTTGGTGACTATACAGATTTATACCAGCACCATATGAAGTTTAAAGTTAAAACACAAATACGAGAGTGAATAAAAAATTAAGGTGACAAGAGCTCTCACGGTTGACATATTCCCCTCTTGTTCGAATTTCCGCCAGGCCGCAACAGCAGACCACAGCTTTATCATGCAGTCATTAGGTGGCGCATATGTTGCCTCAGACTCTCGCAATAACAGTTGTAAGACGACATGATCAAACGTAGAAGTGCGTAATGTGATCCGGTTTTTACATCCAAAGGGAACCTCACCAGCAGAAATTCACCGTCAACTTGGGGTGTACGGTACGAAAAGGCGCTTCCGATGGGAGGTACTGGACAATCCTCCATACAGCCCTGACCTGGAACCCAGTGATTACCATCTCTTCGGACCGTTGAAGAAGCGTGCAAAAATGATTCCTTTTTACACTTGTATAAATAACTGTTTTTGATGTTCCGCCATCTAGTCAATGTAACTAATATACAGCGTGGAAGTGAAATAGCCTTGCAGATTTTTAGAGCGAATAGCTCATGTTGTAAGTAACAAAAATTATAATATAGTATTGGTGGAAGGTTAAGTTTTTTCAGAAAAAAAATGTTTCTTTTCTCTCCAATATTTAACAACCTCTTATTCGGTAACTATTGCGACTAGGATCGTGATTTTTATCCATATCGATAACAAAATTAATAAAGAATAATTTATCTATCTGGTGTATTTGAATATTGCGGACGGTTTTCATGTAAATTTAATTTAAAGAACCTCTGAATTCAAGTCACTGCGCGCTGCGAGTTGGTTGCAACACAGTGCCACAGAACAGATCATCAAGAGAGACAAACCGAGTTACGAGTTCGTTGACCTCTTACATCCGTGTAACGAGAAATGTATGTTAGTGGCGGCGATGTTGTCGGACTGCTGAAACTTCCAACTTAATTTTCTAATTAACCGTGCATTTAATCATAAAACGTAATATAGGTTTCCTATTCATTTCAGTGTACCCTATCGCCCCTTTCAATCTGCAAGGTTATTTCACTTCCACCGAGTATATTATTCGAGGAAGCATTAGTCTGACTATTACACTTTTACTACGTCATAATACTTTTCACCAATAAAACGGTACGAAAGGATGTCTTTCAACCAATCATGGCTGCTTATAGGATGATTTTATCGCGTCTCTAGCATTTGTTTAATTTCATCGCTTCCCTAGCATTTGTTTATTTTTATCACACCCTAGCATTTGTTTCTTTGTTTGCCAACATTTCAAACTAAAAAAAAAACCGAGAACTACAAACCACTCCAGTCGATGCACAGCAGTTTCAAATATGACTCGCATTGGCATTCAAAAACAAGATTTAATAAAGATCACTGGCCATAGCAATACATCTTCCCTCAAACCCCCTTTACAAATAAATGAAAAGCACCATTCGGAAATCCTGAATAAGTTCACGAATAAACCATGTACATTTTCCCTAGAAAAGGATGAGACGATTGAATATTCCTAAGTCTCAGATGTAAGACACTGCGCATGATCAGAGACCAGAGCACTGATACACAAGATAAAGAATATTGAGTTACTTAAATTCAGGCTATTCGGTTTCTTACTAGCATCATTCCGAAATTCACTTCAAAAACTGCAAAAATATGATAATATTACGTAAATAAAAGATAAATATATACATAAATCGTGTAGTTAAATCGACAATGGACCTTCATGACTAGATTGACACTCCGCACAGAAAGGAAAGCTTTCGTGTCGTTTCCATAGCTCAGACTCTAAGACTTCTGTGTCTCGTGTAGAAGAGTGCGAGTTCGATTCCTAGTCTACACAACGATTTTTTTTTTTTGTTTAAATAACTTTGAAATAGAGTTTTACAAGTTTTAAGTGTTAATGATCACAGACAATACAAAATTACAAGTTATAATATTGTAAACGTTAATCTAATAAATGCATTTATACATACACACATACAATGTAAATGCATATATATTAAAAACTAACAATTAAAATGAAATTAAAAAATATTCCTAAGCCACACAGACAAACTTTTACAAAGGTTTAGAGTCCTTAGGCTATGTCATTTGTTGAGTAGTTATTACAATTTTTTATTAGTAGCTTTCCCATATGTGTAAGAAATGCACTCGCACAAAACAATTTTTGTTAAAAGTGTGGGTTTGGATTATTTCATTCTCACCACTTCAGTTGATTTTAACTATTTTATCTACGTGTTTGCAATAATGTTTAATTTAATGTTCATTCAATTTTATTCATGTTATGATTGAATGAAAAAGCGCTGTTGCAGTTATTGACTAATTACATATATTAATACTAATAATTAAATGCATCTCTTAAATAACCAATTAGTATCTTTTGCAAAATCTTGAATGTTTAAGTTGTCATTAATATTTCTGTACTATATACTATAAGACATTAAAAGAATTTGCAATAGATTTGGGGTCCTCTAGTTTATAATCACTGGTTTAATGAAAAAATATTTTCTTTCTTAAAATATCTACAAGTTTAACTTCAATAATATTCCGAATAGCTTTAATTGCATTATCTGAATGTTGTACTTTTCTATTCGAATGTATTCTATTTCTCTCTTTCATAATTTTTGATAAATTACACCGTACTTCTTGTAGTATTTAAGAACATGAGGATCATTACATTGCAACTCATTACATATAGATTCTTCTTTTTAATACATGAGATTTTTAAGTACCTGCGTTATCTACATGTTTTTACTTTTGAATTTTTTCACAACATTGAGTGGAGAACATCCACTAAAGTGATTCTGAAATTAAAGTGAAAAATACAATACATTTACTCTTAATATCAGTAGTACCAGTATCATATACGTTTTTCCAAGATTCATTTTTTAGACATAAATGTGAATAGTCACTAGATACAGCATTTACGGCCCTTTTTTAGTTTTTAAATTAATATTTTGAAATTGTTCAGTGACATTGAAAACACTTAGGATTTATTTATCATGTTCAGACAAGCCATTGATTATAGGTTCTGTCGAATAGGAATTCAGTCTAATTCTGTGTACAAAACTTTTATCAATGGCTGTGCTACTTCAGCTTGTATGCTGGTGGGAAAATGGCTCTACGACTAAGGTTTCCAGTTTCAAGGAGTGAATTTAATTTACTTTTACGGAAAAGTTCCGAGAGATAATCTATGTTTATGTCACTACAGATCACAAATTCCATATGAGATTTCTAAAGTCTTTTCTTTACAAATTCAATGTTAGCTATAAATATTAATAAATAATGTAAGAAATATGAATGATTGTAGTTAGAAGTCTGATTTACATTATAAAAAGCAAGAAGTTACATTCCGCGGCAACATTCGAACTTTCGATGTTTGGTTTTGTCGTCCAACGCATAAGCACGGACCTATTCAATGCTTATGTTAATAACATAGAATTTAGCTGTAGCAATGTGGTGTCATAAATTGGAATTTGTTTACTTAATGTAATTAGATTTAATTTGATTAGTTTCGCAACAATAATTGGACTTCCTGTTATATCCTGTTATTTAAATATTTAATTTAGGGTTGATTTATTAACTCTTACTGTACAAGATGACCCTTATTTCAATAATTCTATATCACGCTAAATAGTCATTGTCTACACTAAAGTATTATCGTCATCCCTCATTTCTCCATATTTTTCGACAAATTATACAGTCGAGGAACTCTGAACAAATTAATTACACCTCAATAAAAAGAAGAGTTTTACCTGGGATCGAACACGAAATGTTTTGGTTATACGGTGGAACCGGCACGCTACTACATGAGCTACCGAGACAAGACAGTGACAGCAGCAGTCCGGAATGTAGATCCGATAGCAGGCATTTGTCATTCGGTACAGAGAAGCAATTATTTTGTTACCCGAGCTATGTTGTGAAATCGTGGCCTTAAATGGCTGTCTTCTTCGTGATCCTTATTCTGATCCTTGTCCTTGTTGTGGTCCTTGTAACAATTCTTGTTTTATTTGTCATGGTACTTATCGTTATACGTCGATATCGAGTGAACCGCGCTATAGAACTTTAACTTCCGACAACCAAGAGTCGTCTCATTCTTTTTAAGGGTAACTGTACATCAACGAGTTCCATTTCTTTTACGCACACGTCCAATATAACATCAACTAAACCACAAACCACTAAAACATTCAAATTTAAAAATTGTACTTTCAATAATTATTGTTTCTTTTAAAATTATTCATGTTTATTTTTTATTTTATCATCCTTAATTAAAACTTTTGTTGTTTATTTCATCATCCCTAATTAAAACTTTTCTAAGACTTGTTTATATTATTTAGGTTATATTATAGCTTCTTCTGTATGATATTATGTATAGTCACGTATCAGAGATTGTTAAATATTAAGATTTATTAAAAATCATTTTTCAAGTGACGTTCATTATTGAGATCCGGATAATTGAAGTGGAATGCAACTGTTTTAATAAAAATGAAACTGAATCAACAAGACCTTCTTCACTAGTAACTGTCCACAGAGTTCAATGAAGATTCCATAGTTGGCACAACTGATAACAAGAAAACATAATCATAAAACACTACTGCCATCTAGGGTAATGTTGTGATGGTACAATAATACATTTGAAGACAGTGTATTTTCGTAAGCCAATTAATATTTTATTGTATTGGAGTACTTTGTTACTTCTAATCTTTATATACTTTCTTCTAATCGTGTAATAGTCAATTAAATCCCACTCGGGTTTTGATTTTCTCTAGATAAATCAAAACCTCTAGTGAGATTACTGTTGATAAAATGTTTAGTTAAAGTTGGTATTATACATCCAATACATCGTACCAGTTAAAATGATTGAACGCGATGTTTTTCACATGTCCGTGAACATAAATATTGAAGAGTTATGAAAAATTGGGTTAATTAATTGATTTCTAAAAATCAGCATTAGTACTATGATGTCCCATAACTGAACAAATGCTGTTATGAGTTGTAGCAATAATGTTTCCTTCCTTCCCTTCATCCTTCCTTCCTTCCTTCCTTCCCTCTATCCTTCCTTCTTCTCTTCTTCCTTCCTTTCTATTAGTGATTACCGGGTTTCATTTTAACGGCTTAATATACGAGTATGTACTACCAAATTTAGGTAGTATTCTAGCACAGCTAGTAGGTGAAAATCATAGACATATATAGATGAGCGTTTTAACGGATTTCTTTCCGTCCTTGAAATCATCCCAAAAATTAAACTGATTAAACGAGGCTTTTAATTCGTAAAGCTGATTTCAGTTGTTTTATTTATAAAGATTCGAAGTGATATGGAGACGTGGATGCGATTAAAGCTTTGAACCGACAAAGTACTTCCTGTTTTTTATTTCGTTTTCAGTTTAACCATCAACTGCAGTTTTTATGCCATCCATTATCGCACATTGATCCATCGTCACGCAGACGACTACAGCGTCAGCTTCCCTTGCCAGGGCCCCGGATCAAATCCTGGCGATTCAAGAGGACCTTATGCTTTTGGGGAAAAAAATTAATTCGCGGCGCAACAGCCTATTAAACAAAAATGCAGTATAAAATTAAATGATGGTTTATTTAACGACGCTCGCAATTGCAGCGGTTATATCATCGTCGCTGGTGTGCCGGAATTTTGTCCCGCAGGCGTTCTTTTACCAGTAAATCTACTGACATGAGCCTGTCACATTTAAACACACTTAAATGCCATCGACCTAGGCCAGGATCGAACCTGCAACCTGGAGCATACAAGGTCAACGTTATACCACAGTCTAATGTATAGTCACGAAGCTCAATACGTAGTAAATATGCATCCATAGATAGCTGCTAACCACTAGGATCGCTAATATCGCCTCATTACAGACAATGCGAAATAGTATCGGCACAGTCTATTGTTGCTAGCACCCTCACAACTCAAGCTTCGTGACTGTATATATTAGACTTTGGTTATACCAAGTATGCTACCGAGACCGAAAATGCAGTATATTTTAAGTCTCCTTCAACTAGGATAATTTCAATTCCTCTAAATTACCTTCTCACATAGCTCTCCTTACGTCAGAGGGACATTCTTAATCCTCCTGGTCAGTAAACATAGTGGTGAACACTCTTGTAAGAAGTAGAGTATGGGATTCGTTCCATGGCTTCCGTTTTCCCGATCAGATCGCATATCGGACACGTCTCTCTCGTGTTCTAGACGAATCTGCTCCAGTCTAAACTAATCCATCCATCTCTCCATCGCTTTAAAACATCTGCTGAAGTCTTGTTGTTACAAATCATCATTCTTCTCTCTCGATCCATTACCCCACCCCCACATTTTCGAGCGCGGCCCATCCCAACGGCTGGGCTTCCATTTCGCCGTATTTTAAGCCGATTTCTAGTCCATTATTCGTAACATTGGAACAGTCTTCTTTCCCGATCTTCTTCACGAATTTCATCGGTGATTGTTGTTTAGGAGCATCCATAATTTATAAATTTATGTTTCTGACATCACAAATATTTGTCTAGCAAACGTTACATTCATTTCTGTCAGTCAATTCTGATTCGTAACGGTCAATTGAACTTTTTTAACTTCGGCGTAGAATGAACGAGTTTTGACGGCTTCATATACAAATGTCTAAAGTTTTCTTTTTTACGGTTTCAGTTTTATGATTGCAGTTCACCTGCGAGTAACAATCATAAGCTCTTTTACTCGGCATGACTTTGAAATTTTAACAAATAGAATAGAAATGTTGCCAGAAAAAATAGTTTTAATTCTTCCTCCAGGACAAAATGATATAAAACATGAAATTTGAAGATTTTTTCTTCATTGGTATATAGATGGACGGATGGATGGATGGATGGATGGATGGATAGACAGAGAGACAGACAGAGAGACAGACAGATAGATGGATTTATGGAGTAATATTATACATACAGATGTACTATATTATCATAATTATCTCTAAAATCCAATGCACGGGTCTTCTGACCGTACGTGCTTTGTAGCTGAAAACAAGTCCTACTTTGTAGGTAAGGTAAATAGGAAGAAGAAGAGCAAATAGATTCTGCTCTTTGGAACACTTAAAGAGAAGAACTACTAATAGAGAAAATGTTACAAATATGGAATACCATTTTTTTTCTTTTTTGAAACCTACATGTTTTGAATACTGAACGTAAAGTATCGTCCTGTTTATTGCTGAATGTCTCTGTGAATGGTACACCGGACTTAGAAGTTCGTAAGATGTTTAAAAATGTTTGACAAAATAATTTCCTCAAAATCTAACTTATAATCCTTAATAAAAATGGAGGAACAAAAATATGGAATACTTACAAGATTAACAAAATTGAAAAGTCAAAATGGCCTCTACTAAAGAATGCACAGAACAAGCATTCAGTTTTTTCATTAGGTGTTTTCCAAACCGTAATAATGCTGAAGCCAGATGAATCGCCGCTCACGTCTTTTCTCGAACTTATTTTATGGCTTATTGCATTGCTTTTTCTTTTCATTGTTTTCTAAGTTTGTTGGAAGGTGAGGTTTTCCTTCCTACTACAGGTGACAATACTGATAGCGAAACAGAAAACCAGGATATAAAAATGTAATACTAATAATATATTAAATCATATTTGTGACACTGATGTTGTAAGTCATAAATTCAAAAATATAAAATTTGAAAAAGAAATCAAATATACATTGCTATAAACATACATTATTTCTCTTTAAGAATATATCATTGATATTTCTAACATTTAGAAATAACAATGTATATTGAAGAAAATAACACCGCCAAAGTTTTCACTTTCCTCGAAAACGCAATAATGATAAACGTTTTAATAGTTCAGCTTCTAACTGGGAACTAACACATAATCGCGAGTGTGTAGTAATTCGGAAGGCTTCCGCTAGAGTATACGTGTCAGGTCGTATATCACACTATTCCTTGTTTCCCTATTTCATATTGTAACACTTCCTCTACAATTCGGGCTGTTATTAATAAGAACATAATAACCTTCCCAACCGGGATAGTTATATCGGCTCCCATGGCTACACTTTTTGGTCGTATTGGCTCCCGGGTGTGAGCGGTATTCTTCCCTGAACGGCTCTTGTGTTGTGTGTTGTGATTACTATATACCAACTGTTTTGAATCTATTCACTGTTTATGTGACGTCAGCCTGAATATCGATGTTTAGATGTTATCGAAACTCTCATTTTGTGTTGTGATTACTACCAACTGTTTTGAATCGATTCGATGTTTATGTGACGTCAGCTTGAATATCAATGCTGTTCGTTCTTGAATATATCTGAAACGTTCCACTTTCTCCAATTGACACTCCACTTTCTAGCATCTACGGCTCCACTCACTATCCGCAAAAATGTAAACTTCAATATGTAAACTCAAGCACAACAATTGAACTTCAAATAAAAATGAAAATCGATAGCAACCCATAGCAACCGGAGTACCAACACGAGAAACGAAAATGCTACGAACTTATGCACCAACTTAATAATAATTGTCTAGTTTTTTGAGGAGAAGCTGAAATGGCGGTTTCAAAAAACAAGGGATTACCTTGTGGCTGTTCGATTGAATAAACCATAAATATGGGATGAAAATAAATGCAAACAAGACGAAGATCATGGTTATCGGAAGAAAAATAAAGAAGATAGACGTGCGAACTCGAAACGAAGCAGTAAAACAAGATGACAGTTACAAATACTTGAGATGTACTATAAGCAGTAACATGAGCTGCTGTCAGGAAGTCAAAAGGAGAATAGCAATGATAAAGGAAGCGTTTAATAGAAAAAGGAGCATCTTTTGGGGATGTCCGGGAAAAGAACTAAGGAAGCAACTAGTGAAGTGTTTTGTGTGGAGTCTGGCATTGTACGGGACATAAACATGGACATTACAGAAAAGTGAAGAGAAGCCACTAGAAGCAATTGAAATGTGGATATGAAAGAGAATGGAGCGTTTGAAATGGACAGACAGAATAAGAAATGAACTGTGTTGAAAACAGTGGGTGAAGAAAGAGTAGAAGCAGCAATTGGTTGGGTCACTGGCTGAGAAGAAACTACCTACTGAAAGATGCATTGGAAGGAATGGTGAACGGGAGAAGAGTTCGGGGCGGAAGAAGATATCAGATGATAGACGACATTGAGATATATGGATCATATGTGGAGACAAAGAGAAAGGCAGAAAATAAGAAAGATTGGAGAAAGCTGGGTTTGCTGTGAAAGACCTGCCCTTTGGCAAGACACTATGAATGAAAATAAATCTAAACCTCCTTTATAAATTAACTTTCATAAATTATTAACAGTCCATAGTTGTAAACTGCTGTTACCAGACCTTCTTGAATTTTCACAGAGGCATTAGTTTTATTACAGCTACAGAGTTTTTTTTTTAAATGATAGCATTGCCCGCATAATATGCTCAAATAATAATTTTTGTACAATACCGTTAAATATCTTGATTTTTTTTTTTGATGTCCTAAGGTATGTCTACGTGCATGGATGTGCAACTCGTTCTCACGAAGTGTTAAAAACCTTGACGCAAAGAAAGACAGGCGGAGCCAGCCGCTGCAGTTACAATGTAGGTGGTCGTGATGTCTAATCCATGATTTGCATTTCAGAATGACAAATGGTACAATAATGTATCCTCTTCAGTCCTGTTGTAGAGTATATTATACATAATTTCCTTTTATTTTTTTTTTGCAGTGTCTTGGATACTTTTGAAAATTTTGAAAAATTAAATTTGATAGAAATGAAGAGTATCACTTTTGCAACATACCAGAATTATAAATTAGAGTTTAAAATTTGGGGGCACCAAGAGTCAAAATTGTCCCAAAATTTGATTTTCTGTGAAGACTTCATTTGGGATTTTTGGAACCCCAGAATGATTATGACCGACTGTTTTCAGTTAAAAAAAACATAAATTCAGGACTGAAGAGATTATAGTAGTTTTATACAAACTGTAGCTAAACACACATACTAATAATTCTATTGTTGCCAAGCTTTCTTAATTAGAATACGATATTATATACTACTAAAAACATAAGTTGAACACAATCTTTTCAAACTACAAAAAATATATCTGTAACTGTAGAACTTATTTATTATTACACTGTTTGCTAATATTTGTCTTATTTGAAACATAGAACGTGATATTTTACAAGTGTTTATACATTAAAGAGTATTCCTTTATTTTCAGATACATTGTCCTACATTCCTAAACAATCATAAATTCAAGGAAGTAATTGTTTTACATGTCACGGAAAATGAAATAAACTTACTCCTGAGATCTTTCTGTACGTTTAGAGGTTTGACATTTCTTTCTTACTTTAAAAACTGGTTCACATTTGTAAGCATTATGTGGAAGCAAATATTATGGTTATTAGTAGACAGTGTATGCGGGATGACTTAAGGAAAATGAAGTTGTTTCGTATCGGAGTATATGGCACGTGCCGCGTCGTTCGTCTTTTGTGTACCTGGCGAGTACAGCAGCGTACATAACGAAGGGAACCCGGTCAGTTCATAGTAACATTGCAACGCAATGTGTGCAGTTGTGTTATCCTGCTCAAGTATTTAGTACGCTTTGAATATGTTGTGCTGATCCATTCATAATGTCGAAGGCAAAACGTTCAATTCGCTCAGAGATACGAAGTGCAATAATTAAGAAGTATGGGAGTGACATTTTATGTATTAACGAAGACAATATCGCCTGTAATGTATGTAAAATTGAAATAAAAACAGAACAGCTCAGGCTATAGAGAAACATTGCAAAAGTGCATCGCATAGGAAATGCATTGAAATGAAATCTGAGGAACCATCACCATCATCATCATCATTATCATCATCATTATCATCATCATCATCATCATCATGTTGTGCGAGTCTAAACGAAACGTTTTGCAAAGACATGATGCTCAGTGCAAATATTCCTCTAAAGAAATTGAGTGATCCCAATTTTAGAGGTTTTATTCAGAAAAAAACTGTTTAAGCGATAGGCGAAGACGATTCAGCTTCGACAACTTACGAGAATATATCGTCGTTTACTGCAACGCTAGTAATTGCATTAATGATGACGAGGTGCTATAGTACATCATATTTCTTTTCCTTCTGATTGTACGGAGATACAGTAGCATGTTGACGTCGTCTGTTTACGTTTAAAACCTGTTGAGCCAATAATGGTCTGAATGAAAAAAATGTAACATATAGTAAATGTGCACCTACATTCAACGATAATTCATCCCGCATCCACTGTCTAGTTATTAGACAAGAGACAAATAAGAGTAGATTTGGAAATTCTGACTTAGACACTATAGCGAGCGAGCAATTAGATTCCTGATTTCGCCGAAACTCTAAGTGGCTTTGTAAGTAATCTGAAGTGTCAAAGTTGGGATTTTATATGTTAATAATTAAAATACCGATGTTGAATTTTAAATAAAAAACAAAAAATATATCTATGTTAATAAAATATTTAAGGAGTAACACGACAATATGACACATAAGATCTTCATAGTTGCATTTAGGTTAGTGACATCCATTATCTGCCCAGTAAGTTTGTCCAGCACTTTACTAGCATTATCGATCTTCTTTTCTTTGTTTCTGCTAATGTAAGGGGCATCCATTGACTGCTCAGTAAACATGTCCAGAACTTCACTGCCATCATCGGTCTTCCCTTCTCTGATATTTGGATACAAGGCTAGAATCTCAACCGCTTGAGTCACAGAGAACTTTAAAGTCAAGTGATATGTTCTATTTCGTTTAACTGTGCTGAAATTGAATAGCTACTTACATACCATATAATATGTTTTATTGAAAAGAATAGAGAAGTTGCATAATGTGAAACAGCGACGGTTTCTCGCTTGATTTCGGATTTGTGAAACCACATATTTTATTATATTCTTTTATTTATGTTGAGATTGCATTGTTACTTCTCTCAGTAGCCTTTAAATTAATTACTTCTGAACAGCGATTCGTTTAACAGGGATACAACATTCGTTTCCTTTAAGTCTAGCGAGGTGAGATAATTTCCCTGCCATCAAGTTGATTTTCGGAATTTCTACTCGTTTCTCGTCCGCACGCTTCTAACTCAAGGCTCGTTACACAGCGAAACGGATTTCGTTCTCTGCTCTACGCATGCGGTCGTTGGACGGATTGATCGTCTTTATATACTGTAGCAACGCGGATGTCGGTTCATGTCGGTTCTTCGAAATGAATGCAAAGTCAGCGCAATGGATTGTAGGAAAAAGTAAACAATCACGCAAGGTTACTTGCCCTTTAACTCCCCGTGTGGTTGCCAAGTAAGATGAAGGAACAGGCTATGGTGTATTTATATTCTCCAACAATCCATTGCGCTGGCTTTTTATTACAAACCAAAGTGATAGCTGTTTATTCTATCTCCCAGAAGATCTAAAATAACGTAACACACAAAGAGCATTCTATAGCTGCTCATCGATTATTGAAAGGCGCTTTTACAACCCTTCATGCAGATTTACGTGAAGATGAAAACAAGTTCAATATATGGCGTAATGTGAAGATGCGATTAATTGATATCGAGAGGCAAGAGATTGAGCTCCAATGTTCGGAAAAGTCCTCACTACATTTACAATCAGATCTCATGCTTAACTGGGGGAGGTGTGAGTACATAAATTCTTGTAACAAAGACAGTAGAGCAGGTTTAGAGTGGCTAAGATTGGGGCCATGGAAGGGTAATAACATTGTCAACGAAGGAGAGCGCCTTTGTCCACTTTGCAGAGAAAAGGACTCCTATAGACATATTTTATTACAGTGTGTCGAATTGGAACAAGTACGGAGAAAATATCTACCACCCTCGATGCTAAGTCAGAATAGGAGTTCGCTTGCATATCTTGACCTCATGGGGAATAGAGAATGGGAACAAAAGACTGGATTGTTTCTCTTGAAGGCGAGACAGATTAGAAGTGCTGCTGTGGAAGTTTGTGATACGAACTGACGAAGGGATAATGGTATCTACCCAATTATACACTTTTATGTCTGTTTTAGGTTAGGACATGTTATATAATGTGTTTTGTTGTGCCATTTTCATTTTAATATGTATGTTCTTTTAGAGAGTGGTTGGATATAATCATAGGTGGAGGGGTGAAACCTACAAAGTAGGATTTGTTTTAGGTACAAAGCACGTACGGTCAGAAGACCCGTGCATTGGATTTTAGAGAAAATTATGATAATATAACATCTGTATGTATAATATTACTCAATAAATCCATCTATCTATCTACTTTCAACTATCTATCAAAACATTCGATGAACCGACCGAACTATACAGAGAAAATATTTCATTACAAACTTATTGGAACCCGACGATTTGAGGGTTCGTTTGGGATTCTGAGTAATATGAGACGCATAACTGAATAATTATCATTTAGTAATACATAATATTTCATATAATGAATTAACAAATAATTATTGTAATTGCCCACATCTAAAATCTTCCACATAAGTCAAATATTTAGGTATTATTATAGATCAACATTTACGTTGGGATAAACAAATTGATTTTATGTGTACAAGTATAAGAAAGACAATTTATAAATTCATAATACTTCGAAATTTTATCACCAAGGAGGCATTGAGAATATTATTTTTAGCTTTAGTACAATCATTAATAAAATATGGTATAATAAATTGGGATGGAGTAGCATCATCTGTACTTAATCCATTACTTTTATTACATATAAGATTAATAAAAATTTGTCTAACCAAGAAAGAATATGGATTACCCAACAAATTTAATTTATACAGATTTTAAAGTATCAACTATTGAAGAAATTTATAAATATAGTTTACAAACTTACTATCACAGAAATCAATTAAAACATAAATATAATTAACATGAATATCGTACTCTAAGACAAAAGTCTTCTTTCGCATTAATTGAGCCTAAATGTCATACAAGTGCAGCTCTTAAACATGATGCTAGTTTCGGCCCAAGATTTCATAATAAAATTACAAATCATTTTCCAAATTTGAAATATTTTAAAATTGAAGCTTTTAAAAAAATTGTAAAATTTTTCATGATATATAATATTAACAAATGTGCGTATTTTTTACTTTTTATTTCTGTCGACTATATTCATGTTTTTATTGAATATCACTGTCTCATTGTCAATTTATATTAAATGTGTTTTTTCTCTCGTTTTCTCTTTCTTCTTTTTTTGCTGGTCTTGTGTGTTATTTATTGGTTTGAATTAAGTTACTTACTGTATTTAGTAAACTGTCCTTGTAAATTTTATGTTATATTATTGACTAATACCACACCGTACACGAGCCTGGCTCTTACGGTAGTGGCTAGAAACATTTTTGTTTTATAATTTTAATATTTGTACTCGCTAGCTAGCTGGTTAATTAAATTAAATTGAATTAAATTTTTATCGTCCTCTGAATGTAAAACATTATTAGCCAATGTCTGTTATTAAAACCTGTGTCTCTTACAATGATACGTTTCGAAGATTGCAAAGCGCCATGTGAGTACAATTCCATTAGAGACCGTTTTGCTGAATATTTCGTTATTGCTGGTACAGGTCCTTGGCAGAATTAGAAAATTCATTTAGTATAGAAGAAAGAGAAAGCGCGCGCTTATTTCAGAGTCTTTGTGAAACTTTTCACCATAGTATAGTCGGATTTCGTACAATAACAATGAAACCTACAAAGCAATCGCAATACTACATAATACAGTGAAACCTCTCTATAACGGACACCATAGGGACTGCAAAAAGTGTCCGTTATGGAGAGGTGTCCGCATAAGAGAGGTTTTTAAGAAAAAAACTTCTATAATATAAAACTGTTATAGTAAGGACATTATCAATATACTCTTATATAAAACTATTGAATTGAATGCTGAAATCAAAATTGTAATACATGCTCTATTAAGTTTATAGTAATTATTATACACTAGTATTGTACTCACATGAAAAACAGGAATTCCAGCTTCTATGTACATTTAACACATAAACACATCGGCACATACACTGATAACATTTAAAACACAATACAGTATTTCACATTCACTTCTTTAAAAAAAACTTGCAATGTTTGTTTGTTTGGTACATTTTGGTTTCACAGTAATGCTCTCATTATGTATGATTAAGTCTTGTACCATTCTCAATCCGTTTTCATCTTCCTTTGCACTGTAGAACTGCTTTAACCGCTTAACACAATCCAGCGGTTCACTATAAGACACTATTGGTGGAACATCACTGCTGTTGAAAATTTCTACATCACCACCAACATCATCGTCGTCATCGCTGTCATGGTTGTCATCGTCACCATTTTCATTTTCCTGAATGGACTGAAGGATCATTTTTGCATCTTCACTAGAACATTCGGTTAGAATATCCAGATCGATGCAAACATAATCATTCACACCGATGGTGTATCCGGCACTATTTATGAGGTTCTGTGTGATGTTCATTTCGTCAGAAATATCTGACTCCACATTCATTTCACCATTACCAGCAGGGAAACCAGCTTTCCGAAAGCAACTCTGAATTGTTGTTGTTGAAACTTGTTTCCATGCATTTGTTATCCAACAAATTCCTTGGAAAACATTCAGTTCTTTCGTAAGACTTTGAAGTGACGTTCCATCTTCATCAAGTCTTGAAACAATGTGCTTCAATACTAACTGTCTGTATTTCACTTTAAAGTTTTCGATCACTCCTTGGTCTAATGGTTGAGAGAGGGATGTGACATTGGGTGGGAAAAACATGACCTTGACATTGTTCAATTTGATGTCTGGATGTGAAGTGGCGTTATCCAGAAACAGCAACACTTTTCTATTTTGACGCATCATTTTCTTATCCAGTTGTTCCAGCCATTCCGTCATTATCTTTCTCGTCATCCATGCTTTTCTGTTCGCTTTCCAATCCACGCCGAACTTCGTTACATCCATGTTCTTAAAACAACGTGGTTTTAACGACTTGCCTATGACGAGGGGTTTCTCACGTTCTCCACTAATACTTGCGCATAACAGTACGGTTAGTCGTTCCTTAGCCACTTTACCTCCAGCACAGGATTGCCCTTTGAAACACAAAGTTTTATCAGGTAAAGCACGAAAGAACAACCTTGTCTCATCAGCATTAAAAATGTTCTCAGGAGAATAACCACTGATGAGTGAAGGCAACTTTTCCTCCCAGTTCGTAACAGTCTTCATATCAACACTAGAAGATTCTCTACAAATAGACCTGAATTTAATGTCATGACGCTTTCTAAATTTTTCAAGCCAGCTATTCGAAGCTTTGAATTCGGAATCACCCAATTCAGCTGCGAATTCTAACGCTTTGGCTTGAATCATTGGTCCCGATACAGGAACATTTTGACTTCTGATTCTCCTGAACCACTCTATGACAGCCTTGTTAATAAGGGCACCACTCCCACTTTAAAACTGTCGGATGCGCTGCTCATTACCATTAAGGTGCCAATCCCTGAGAAGCTCGTCTTGTTTCTTCACAATTTCTGCTGCCTGTGTTTTCCCTATCTTGAACACTTCCGATAGTTTTCTTACTCCACACTTTTCACGCCTATGATAGTCGATCATGTCTGCCTTTTCTTTTAAAGTCAAAGATTTACGCGGAGCCATCACAAACACGTGCTTGCCAGTTCGTTTGTTGCTGCAGACTATAAAAAACGAGGTAAGAAATTTTTCAACCACTAGTGTGATCTTGGCACACTTTGTTTAGTCCTATTAAGATCGGTTTTCACCAACCTTACAAGAAAAACAGAGTCAAATATTTTTGTCTCTCTTTACTAGAAAAATACGATCCCTCTGTCAAGTTACTGTATTCCTCACACAGTCTCGTTAGGTTTGCGGACTATGAGAGGGGTGAGAGTCAAGCCTCCCGAGAAGCCTGAGTGAAAGTACTGTGGTACAGGCTGCTTCAAAAATACGTTTACGCATAATACGTTATGTTCCAATGTACATTTATTCCAATATTTTTTAAACAGTGTCCGTTAAGAGAGGTTTTGATCGTCATTTTTGGTACATATTTTGTGTCCATGTCCGTAATAGAAAGTGTCCGTCTTAAAGAGGTTAATTAATGTGGAGTTTTGATATATTGACCTACGGACCGATAAAATCGTCCGTTAAGAAGAGGTGTCCGCTATAAGGAGGTGTCCGTTTAGGGAGGTTTCACTGTAACAATGATTGTACGATACCTAAATAACTGATAAAAATTTGTTCAAGTTATTCGATTTTTTCTTAGTTTCCTTATCCATTTCGTAAAATTGAGGAATAAAATTTTTACATTCTGTTATGCCTTCAATCTTGGACCCTGTTCTTATAATCTTCATGCGAAGGGTCCCATAAGCAAGGTCTCACTTCTATCTCCGTTATTAACATTTTTGTATCAACTTCTATTATTAATTATACGCAGATGGTACCAAAAAGGACTGCATTATCAGCACACTTGCTTCGAGACGAATAAAACTCAAGCTCACAAGCTCCTCTGATAACTAGAATTTAGTCAAAAAATTTGTTCGATAGGCGGTTTATGGATGAGAGATTTTCCGATGTTTTTTCCTATCCCTCAATATGAACAATTTCATTTCATTAATACTTTATTTTATCTCACTTCATATTTTTATATTTTTATTAAAATTCTGGTTTCAGGGTAAGATGTATGCGCTTTGGTAATGCATGATGGTGCTGTCAAGCCAGACTACACGACCGTGACCTGCTGCCAGTCGGAGACGCTCAGTGGGCAATAGCCACTGACATCCGGAAAGAAAGGCGTCTTGCGTTAAGACTTCAGATCGTCATGGTGAGTTCTGCTTGTGTTTGGGGATAGTCTGTGACATATGCTCATCTTTAGGAAATTGCTTGAGTTATTTGTACAGTATTTCACGGGCATAGGGATTTTATTTCTTAACCGTATCTCCTGCGTATACATTAAGGATCTCTCATACACAGTTACACGCGTTGTAAATGTTTGTGTAGCTGGAATTTCATATAGTGATGATACTAAGGACATATGTCGACATAAACCTTTAATCCCGACAAAATTTTAGGAAATAAGACTTAAGGCAAAATGATCATTTTACTGTATTATGACTTGAATTCCATCCAGACACAAGTCCGTAATATGAAACGAAAACTTAAGTTTTTTAAAATAGTTTTACAGATAGGCCCTACTAAAATTGTAGAAAAGAAGTGACTTGAGCCCCATTGGCCATGCACCGAAAAATTATGAAAAAAAAAAATACAAATTTTACTTTAGGTACCCCTGTACGATAATCTTTAGACCTTCTGCGGCTCGATGAAAAATGTAATCAAGACCTAGTTTTTTTTACTGGTTATAGTAAAGACTACAAGACAACTTTTGTAGAGTAGACACAAGAAGAGCTTGCCACGGTAAGCTGCGCGAACTTTCGGAAACGTTCGGGTGCACTCGACCTCTCTTTGATTCGACTGGCAAACTGTCGACAGTTTTCAGTCGTTTGCTAACTTCATGTTTCGAGTGAGTTTTATCATAGCGCATGTAACCGAACCTAAACCTTGTTGCAGAGTAACTAATAACATAACATTGTTGAAAATACAGAAGCACGAATTCTTTAAAATATAAAATCACTAAATGAAATGACAAATATTTTATAAGAAATATGTAATCGTGTAATAATAGATATTTTACGTTGTAATAAAACACTAATACTATGTGATTTTATTAAAATGTTCCGATAACTAGGGAACTATGGTCGGCTTATTTTAATCTGTATATACTCCTTATGTTACGAGCGGAGTCTGTTTCGTTTTTCATAAATTTATGAACGTTATAAATAATTCCCTAGTTTGACTGTGTAACGTTTTATTAGCACTTGCTAATTTAGAGCGAAACGAGGGGCATTGTTAAGGACATAGAATGTTATACAGAACTCTGTTATTTAACAAACACACTTTGAACTATATAAAACTCCTGATATCAGGGATAAAACGCAGAATATGTAACGCACACGCTGGCTTCTACCCGCTCTGCACAATACACTTCACGATACGAACAGCTCAAGACTGCGCTTTCGAATGCGCCCTGTAATCAGCATTAGGTGATTCATAGCAGCCCTGTAACGAGCATGGCGGCACGAGGACCGAATATCGTTCTCTGCGCATCAGTGAAATGGGCAAGCTTTCCGCTTCCTCTACATCCTTACGTTTAAAATTTGGAATTTTCTTTTCGATACGCCCTAGTGTATAGGCCGACTGAGAGGGAACACGAATGTACTCACAGCCACAGCAGATAAACAGTTTATTTCGCAGAACCGCCAGGTCCTCAATTGCCTTGGACAGGTAATATGTACGTACGATATGTATATCTTATTTTAAGCTTATTTTCTTCCAGAACAACGCCAATACTTGTCTAAAACTTTCTGTTATTGTGCATGCCACTTGAAAACTCGCTCATTCCTTCGACCGGTGAGTAAAAAACTCTCCCATTCCTATCTTAAAAATGGACTTAATGCGTTTTGGGATCACACTCTTCAATTAGAGTCTTAGTATATCTATGAAACTTATTTTGAAAACTTTACAAGTTTTTAACCATTGAGAAAAGATAGTAGAAACTTAAGGGTAGGTCTATATGTACGTGAACGACCACAAATATTATCAAAAAATGCAGGCTCTAAATTTTAAAAATTTTATAAGAAAATGAATTCAGAATTGGACAAAAATCACAAGGTACCACAACAAGACTTATTAGAACTTAAATATCTGATAAAAGTATAAAAAAGGTTACTAATAAAATTTTTCAAACCAGTTTTAACAAAGTATGAAAAAAACAAAAGAATTCTGCAGTTACATCACTTGGTAACCATAACATTGTTATGGTCTCTCTGACATCTTCAATATTTTTACTGCATGTAATAAACACTTATTTCTGAAAAGTAGACTACTCTCAAACATGTAGAGTTGTTTATTTTAATACAATTACGTAATTTTTTATTTGCAGTATATAAAATATACAAAAAATTACATAATATTTTGTGACCTAATTTTTCTATTTCCAAAGATGAGCATTATTGTAGTCTGTCTTTTGCATAAATGCATGTTAAATCAATGTACAAAATTTCAAAATTCTATCTCTAATAGTTGTGGAGTTATGAAATAATATGTGTGAAAATTTTCAAATGTTGGAGAATTTAATTGAAAGTAAAAAATGAATTCTAAAAAATATTATTAGTAACCTGTTTTTATACTTTTATAAGATATTTAAGTTCTAATAAGTCTTGTTGTGGTACCTTGTAATTTTTGTCCAATTGTGAGTTCATTTCCTTATTAAATTTTAGAAATTTAAAGCCTGCATTTTCTGATAATATTTGTGGTCGTTCACATACATATACCCTTAATTTTTGTAAAGAAAAAAAAAACCTACAGAATTGCCGCTTAAGTTGGAAACTTACTCAGAAGAAAACGTTACTGTTGTAACGACGTTATATTCGTGTAGACATGTTCCATCCAGTAACGAATTGAAGGTAATAAATTGTGAGCAGAGTTTATAAACACCCTGTACATATCGTCGGTGTTAAAGTGACCGCACACATCTCAATTACTAAACAGCTTCTCCCACATCTGCGTCCCGTCACACAATTATAAGCCATAATTAATCACGTGGACGGACTCCATTCAAATTGATTCCAATTCCGCACCAAATTTTCATCCGCTCCAGTCCGTCGCTCTCATGTGCAGAGCCTGCAATCTGTGCCGGATCAGTTGGCCTTCCAGGAGTATCAAAATCGACAGACTCATAAATTCCTCACAGCGACCACCGTTGCTTCTCTGCTCGGAATTACTCAAAACTCTCTACGTGGAATTAACTATCAGCCTAACTCTGAACTCGATATTGGTTTTCGAATCACGTTCTTTTTTTTTCTGCTCGAAGAAAAGAAAAAATAAAATTTCTTCTTCTGCTTCTCCTTCTACAGATTCTACCAGAAGTTTAAGGACACCCCTCCATAAGCAATGTTTCACTCTTGTCCTTATACTTATGTGAAATCCCCTGATGTTTATACAGGGACCAAATATCTGTGAAAAATATATTCTCACGCGGATGTAATAACAGACTACATATTTATTAATAGGCACTTTATGGACAACAGAAGATTATTCTTTCAATAAGTAAAATGCACATAGATTCTACAGGAACATCATTTTATTTTTACTTCAATTTTTATTGTACCTGGGTTTTTTAATGTACTTCATTCCCATTCCTTCTAGTAGCAAACTTCCACACACATCCAAAGCCGTAAAGCCGTCTTACGGTCATAGTAAACAGTACAGAGTGAATGAGTATAGTATGTTCCAGAAATATGATCGCATTTTTCAGTGAAGAAAGAACATTCATTCACTATTGAATCATATTTTCGCACAGGTACTGTGCTTCCGTTTAGTTACGTCGTATACCGATTTCCCCCACCGTTTCTGCTGGCTCCTCTGTAAAGGCTAGTAGCTGAGCTGTCTTAGCTCTTTTCTGAAAAAATTTATGGACAACAGAAGATTATTCTCACGATAAGTAAAATGCACATAGATTCTGCAGGGATATCATTTTATTTTTACTTCAGTTTTTATTGTATCTGGGTTTTTGAATGTAGGTCTACTTCAATCCCACTCCTTCTAACAGCAAACTTCCACACACATCCAAAGCCGCAAAGTCGTCTTACGGTCATAGTAAACAGTACAGAGTGAGTGAATATAGTATGTTCCAGAAATATGATCGCATTTTCATTGAAGAAAGAGCATTCATTCACTATTGAATCATATTTTCGCACAGGTACTGTGATTCCTTTTAGTTACGTCGCACATCGATTTCCCCCATCCGTTTCTGCTGGCTCCTCCGTAAAGGCTATTGGCTGAGCTGTGTTAGCTCTTTTCTGAAAACATTTTCGGTAAGGAATTGGACTTCTACGTAATATTATACATCCATTTAAAATAATTTAAATAAAAGGGTCTAGTTAAGTAATTGTCACGTGATTTTCCCCCTTTCTAAGACCCTCCTACATAACCACATGGACGGACAGTAGATAGCATATCTGAGTAAATTTATCTATGCGAATCGGGCAGAAGTGAAGACTGAATTGACAGTACGTAAGATATACTGTTATAAAATAGGTACAGAATTATTTCAACAGGCGCAGGATTATGGCTCCCCCATGTCTATATTAAGATTTATTAATTTGTCCTATAGAATAATCTCTGTAATGTTGACAATTAATATTTGAGGAGAAAAATTCGCTCCGGCGCCGGGGATCGAACCGGGATCCTTGGTTCTACGTACCAAGCGCTCTTACCACTGAGCTACGCCGAATTCAATCCACAGCACCGGATCGAATCTTCCTCGTTCAGTGTTTCCCTTTGTGGCCTGACTCCAAGTTAGGCATATGTGTTGACGTATATGTCTAATGTCAAGTGCCATTATACTAGGAGCGCACTCAGTAGAGTAACTTATGTATTTGGCCGAGATTCCGCAGTTATGATACACTGCTAGCTATGAGAATATTATGGATTTATTAATTTGTCCTACAGAATAATCTCTGTAACGTTGACAATTAATGTATATATACCTAACTTGGAGTCAGGCCACAAAGGGAAACACTGAAGGAGGAAGATTCGATCCGGTGCTGTGGACTGAATTCGGCGTAGCTCAGTGGTCAGAGCGCTTGGTACGTAGAACCAAGGACCCGGGTTCGATCCCCGGCGCCGGAGTGAATTTTCTCCTCAAATATTAACTCCCCCCTGTCGCCTGATTTGAGTGCTTTGCATTATTTCTTTGGAGTTACTGTGAAACAATTGTTTGCTGAACATTCTACAACAATAGAAGAATTAAATAATTACATTCAAGAAACCGTACCCTACATTCAATTTCAGAAGTTATGCTTGAAAACGTTTTTGATAATATGCACAAAAGAACCGAAGCCTGTGTCGAAATGAATGACCGCCATTTTCAATAATTTGTTTAAATATCCCTATTCTGATGGTTTTAAAAATTTAAAAGCACTGTAAATATTGTATGTTAATGTGCTGTAGACAATATACTATACATTGCATGATAAATACGTCCGATTGGATAGTTCAGTTAGTGAGTAAAAACAATTAGGGCCTACTGTTAATACTGTACTGTATTTTGGTTAAATAAAAACCCGACGAAAATGATCAAATTAAAAATTGTAACATTTCCTAGTTTACGTAAATGGGTGCACTAATTTTCTTCCCTTCTATACCTAGTAAATTATTTGTATTGTATTTCATACTACTGTCGTCAAACTTCGGTCGTGGAAGGGGGTAGCAAACAGTGTTTCCGGTTCTCAATCGTTAATCCAAAGGTATAGTCAGGTTATTATTGGAAATGTTAGTAAAAACAAAATGATGTCCCTGTAGATGAACCTACAGCTCCTACCAAAAGTTTAAGAACACTCCTTCATAAGTGATGTTTTACTCCTGTCCTTATACTTATGTGAAACCCCTTGATGTTTACACAGGGACCAAATTCCTGTGAAAAGTCAATTTTTTACTGCAAACACAATCTGTCTTTCTTTCAAACTGTGAATTATACAACAATTTTTCTGTTATGAAACTTATTGAAAAATTACATATTTTGTAGGGAAAAATTAATTACTCCAGAGTGAGTTGACTTAGATCAGTGAATTTTAGAATGGAGTTAGATATTATCAACTCTCATTCTTCCACATCCCAATAATCTGCCACTTCACGTCCACACTCACTGAATTTCGACCTATTTTCATTTTTTTTTTCAAGGAAGAAATCTAACCTTCCCACACTCGTAGCAAACCTCACAGCAAACCTCACAGCTGATTACTAAAATGGAGAGAATGAACTGATTGATTCATGTTACCAACTCCCAATGTTATGGTATAAATGGCAGTGGCGAATCCGGGTCCATTTGCCGCGAATTTCAAGCGCAAGAGAATTTTAGGAAATGGCAATATTTCCTAAAGGAAAACAGAAACAGTCTGGAATACAATGCCTACACGAATTGTCACAATTTTTTTAACAAAAAACATGAATTGGACAAGTCTTTCAGATATGTTTAACTCTATTCCTACAAAATATGTAATTTTTCAATAAGTTTTCATGACAGAAAAATTGTTATATAATCCACAGTTTGGAAGATAGACAGATTGGGTTTGCAGTAAAAACTTGAATTTTCACAAGCATTTGGTCCCTGTATAATAACAGAAGATTTCACATAAATATGACAGAAGTGAAACATCACTTATGCAGGGGTGTTCTTAAACTTTTGGTAGCAGCTGTACTTCCTTTTTATAACATGTTTTTCATTCAGAAAGTATAAACCAATTCTAATTTTACTGAGTTTTGAATATTTAAATTGTACTTTTTAAAAGAAATGGATACATTTTATCATAGTGAAAATGAGTTTAGAAATAAATATAGTAATATGACAAGGTGTTGAAAGGATTGAAATTTGAATATTCACAATATTGAAAATGATATTGAAACTTGTAAAATATATTTCGGCTCTGATGTTTCAACTTTCATTCAAGAAACCCGACGAAAATGTTCGTGGTTTTTTGTCTCTACATATTACCATCTCTAATGCCAGACTGGAAAAGTTAATTTTGAATACTTATTCTACAAACGAACGTTGTAAAAATTAATTTTGAATACTCGTTCTACAAGTGAACGTTGTAAAAATTAATTTTGAATATTTGTTCTACACGTGAACGTTGTAAAAATTAATTTTGAATACTTGTTCTACACGTGAACGTTATAAAAATAAATTTTGAATACTTGTTCTACACGTGAACGTTGTAAAAATAAATTTTGAATACTTGTTCTACACGTGAACGTTATAAAAATAAATTTTGAATACTTGTTCTACACGTGAACGTTATAAAAATAAATTTTGAATACTTGTTCTACACGTGAACGTTGTAAAAATAAATTTTGAATACTTGTTCTACACGTGAACGTTATAAAAATTAATTTTGAATACTTGTTCTACACGTGAACGTTGTAAAAATTAATTTTGAATACTTGTTCTACACGTGAACGTTATAAAAATAAATTTTGAATACTTGTTCTACACGTGAACGTTGTAAAAATTAATTTTGAATACTGTTCTACAAGTGAACGTTGTAACTGACACAGCCTATGTGTGTAGACGTCTATAAATAAATAAAAAGGTGGAGATTACAAAAAAATACAATAAATCACAGTAAAAACAAAATTATTTACACTGACTACTTGCTTTTGTTTTGTTTCGTCATTTAGACTACCTTACTCACTGAAAACAGACCTGAACTGTGTACCTGGAGTTCAATGCTACACTCTATACGCAACTACTTTGTTGCTGGTTGCTTGGTGACAATCAAATCCAGGACCCTAGTCATCTCACTACTAATTAATTAGTCTCCTAAATTGAAACAACTCATCTTGTTTGTGATAGGTGGTTTCCCTAAGACGCTAAGACAAACGAGTCCTGAAAGAAGCGGACCACTGAGCTTAAATCACAGTTTTATTTCTCCTGACAGCCTACTTAGTACAAATACATGTAGTATCTACAGTACGTCTTTATCTAATTACTTACTGACTTGTTGTGTCTACGTCTTGCGTTAATTACTTACTGACATGCCTTGTCTACGTTTCTGGCAATTTTTTTCACTGAAACATTCGTAGCCTATATACGTCTTCGTCTAATTACTTACTGACACATGTTATATATACGTCCAGTGTTACTGACATGCATTGTCTACGTTTCAGGCAATTTTTTTTACTGAAACATGTCGTATCTACATTTCTGTCTAATTACTTACTGACACAATCATGTTGTGTCTACATCTTGCGTTAATTACTTGCTCACATGCCTTATCTACTTTTCTGGAATTTTTTTTACTGAAACATGCCGTAGACCTATCTACGTCTTTGTCTAATTACTGACATATGTTGTGTCTACGTCTTGCGTTAATTACTTACTGACATGCCTTGTCTACGTTTCTGGCAATTTTTTTACTGAAATATGTCGTAGGCCTGTATACGTCTTTGTCTAATTACTTGCTGATAGATGTTTTGTCTACGTCTTCCCTTAATGACTTACTGACATGCCTTGTCTACGTTTCTGGCAATTTTTCCTTACTGAAACATGTCGTAAGCCTACCTACGTCTTTGTCTAATTACTTATTGACACATGTTATCTCTACGTCTTGCGTTAATTACTTACTGACATTCCTTGTCTACGTTTCTAGCAATCTTTTTACTGAAACATGTAGTATTTACGTCTTTGTATAATTACTTACTGACATGCCTTGCCTACGTTAGTGGCAATTTTCTTTACTGAAACATGTCGTATCTACGTCTTTGTCTAATTACTTACTGACACATGCCATGTTTCCATTTAGAGCTAATTTTCTACGGACACATATCGCGTGTGCGTCTTCAGCTAGTTTCACACTGACGATTCCGTGTTCACGTTTTCGCCTTATTTCTTATTAATATACGCCTTGCCAACGATTTCGGCTAATATACTGCTGACAGATACTGTGTCTAGGTCTTCGGTTAATTTACAAATAATACGTGGTATGTCTACGTCTTCCACTGATTTCCTCCAAACGTCATACATTGCGACAACTGGGTCTGCAACCAGAAGTAACATGCTCCATATTTGCCTCACTTTTCACATGCTTCAAAATAATTCGCTATATTTTAATTTTGTATTCTATTCAGGTACATACTGTTCATTACGGAATAATTGAATATTTTTCTGCTTGAGAGCGTAGATTTTTTTATTGTTGAACTCGGTACATGCATTGTATCTTAGAGTAGGCATACAACTTATATTATGACGTACATTCCTACCAGTTGGATTCAAAACCATAGTGTTCCTCATTCTGCTAACCATTGCAGTGCTTTGGCGTTACAAAAAGGCAACACGCCCAAGGCTATAGAGCTACAGATTTCAATTAAACCATAGAAATAAACTTTTTCAATGAGATTTCTTTACGGCGCTTCGTGTGGCTGTGTGTTATGGAAAAATAATGTTTCTGAAAGAGGAGGACTAAATATTCACAAAGCACGAGATATACGGTGCTTTTATGATGTGCTGAATTTTAAGTGCTTCGTGTCATAGATGCGTCTTACAGGAGAACGCAAAGCCATCAGGTAGAAAATACCCTTGAGTCGTACACGGGTAGACACTGTGAAAGGGAGCTTAAACGCAAAGAACTGCCACTATGAATTAATGCAAAGAGACAGCTTATAAAAAACCGTGGAAATCTTGCATTTGAAAGAGATTTTAAGAGACTCGTACAGTACATGTATATCGTCGGTTTATAAGCAAAATTAAGTAAAACATATTAGCCTACTTCTGGGAAAAAGGCGTTTGAATGTTTAAAAAAACTGCGTCCTCGAAATATTACTTTAATAAGTTGTTTTTTTATGTGTATTTTATTTTCCAATTCTAAGTTTATACACATACATTATGTATGCTACATTATGATATGCCTTTTTCTCAGAAATTATATTTGTTACTTAACGTGTTTTGCTTATAAACCGATGATTGCTTCTCGCGATCTAAATTAATAGATCAAACATACAATTTCTGTCCTCTATCAGCTTACCATACGGTTTACTATGATAGATAGGCCTACCACAACTCAGATGACACATATTTCATGTTGAATCCTTCGTACACTACTTTTAACACTTGAATATAAATAATTTATTAAATGGCGATCTTACTCGTGTTAATTGTGTAAGCATGTGCGGCTTACAGCTGTTTCGGTGCTTCTTCACATCATCCTCAGAGCCTACTAGATCTCGGCGTCATCTCGAACTTCGCTGCCTGTTGTGTTGGTGCGTTCGATTGTTGATAAGTGTTGAAGAAATGTGGTGTCAAATAGTGTGTGTGTTCTGAAATATATTGTTCTGTGTGTTGAGAATTTGATCAGGGTGTGTTTTGATGTGTCTGTGCCAAACAAATGTGGCGTATACAAACTCACATGCAATAGTTGCGACAGTTTCTACATTGGACAGACAGGTAGATCATTCGAAACTCGATACAAAGAACACATTAAAGCAATAACCAGAGGACACAATACATCTACATATGCCGAACACATAACTAATGCTAACCACACATACAATAACATAAATACAGACATGGAAATACTACACATACGACCAAAAAAACAAAAACTCAATACACTAGAACAATATGAAATATACAGACACACCAAAACGCACCCTGATCAATTTCAGAACACACACACTATTTGACAGCACATTTCAACACTTTTCAACAATCGAACGCACCCACACAACAGGCAACGAAGTTCGAGATGACGCCGAGATTTAGTAGGCTCTGAGGAGGGTGTGAAGAAGCACCGAAGCAGCTGTAAGTCGCACATGCTTACACAATTAACACGAGTAAGATCGCCATTTAATCAATTATTTAGACACATATTTATCTAGTTAAACTGTGACCCGTAAGTGTATAATTTTGTCTTAAATTACATTTTGGTTCCGATATGTTATTACGATTCAAAAGATTCTAATGGATTGTTCTATATTTTAATTCATCGTTATTGAAGGGGATAACTTTATACATTAGCTACACGCTTTATTTTGATATTTTGTTTGGATGAACGTTTTTACCTTTTCGGCATCATCAGATGCATGTAGTTGCATTTCCATACTGTGCATTTAAATAACAATGAAAATTATTTATGTTTTTGGTATTAAACAATTTCTAATGCAGGCTAATGAAAGTTTATAATTATTTTCAAGGTCGTAGATAAGTGTTATTCAGCGTTAAAATTTATTTATCGTCGTTAATTTCGGATTTCAATGGACCACAAAGGGGTTCTCTGTTCCTTCAATTTCTACATCCTTGGGCAGGTCAGAATCATGGCTGTTATAATAAACATAACCGCAACGTAATGCAATTTATTTAATAATAAATCTTTTGAGAAAAACATATCCAAATTCTATATGTGTGTATGTGGGGGGGCACTATAACCCAGGAGATCCATTACGCATATTCTTTAGCTAGGTGCATCCTAAACCTATACCCCTGATGGAGTAATATTATTGAATGCAAATTTGTCAGAATGATTATGTCTAATATGGAGAAAAGGGAGAACCTCGAGATAAACTTCATATGAATTCCAGGCCAGATAGGGACTCGTGAAACATACACTTACCACTCTTGTATCGCAATATACTATTTTTATCGTTAGAAATTCATCGCCCATAACCGAGTTTGAATCTACGACATCGAATCTGGCGTCAAGTGTAATGCCATCACTAGATCATTGAGGAAAATAATAGATGGTAATCTATACAGCAGTGAATTGAAATGAAGATACAAGGCAATGTTTTTACTAGCTCAAAGCTTTTATTTTATTCTTTCGACAGTCTTTCGTGGATTAGCATACAAAAAAGCAGAAATCTCGCTGCGAAATACAGTGCTTGTTTGTGTAATCCGCAAGTATTTAAATTAAAAGCTGAGAGAGAAGGGGATTGTGTTTTTAAACGGTGAAAATGTTTTAAACTCTATATAGTGACTCCATGCTTGAATATCCAGAGATGGACAATGGAATTATTATTAGAATTTCAGCTACAGAAGTTTTCTCGAGTCGAATTAAAATGTTCGAAATCGTGGCCGAAAAGATTATTAATAGAGCCCGGATTTTGATGTAATGCGAAAATGAGAAATATGTGCAGTACATAGTGTCCCAAATTGGGAAAATATTTAACGAGTTAAAAGTATGTGACTGAAAAATCTAAGCTTTGTTAAATGGATTTATTTTACACCGATTCTGATGCAAGAAAAGATAAATATTCTGATGTAAGAAAAGATAACTAAACACTTGATTACGTGTGACCTATTGTGACATATTGCAATATTAAAATGTTGTTGTATTGCTTCTGTCTGTCTTTATATTAGTGACAAATCCATAGGTATGCAAAGAGAAAAAAAATGGAACAGTAACAAAGTAAAATGAACAGGACAAGAATGAACAATTCATATCAATTCACATTTTATTATATAAATAAATTGAAGTTTTTTTTTTAATATAACCATAGTCCAAAAACATAAATCTACAGGAGCAACAAAAAAGTATCTGACATGGGTGTTGTTGACACTTCAAGTATGAAATTCATATTATGCCATTTCTTAAAGTGTTGTAGAAACTTAGGAAAAGTGAATTAAATTTATAACTTAAATTGCTTCATAGAAATACATATATAAATGTAGGTAACTGTGGATAATGGTTGTTTTAAGAAATAATACTCTGTTGTGACTGAAATGTGCCTCTCCTTTAATCTCATTTTTCTTTATTACATCCTGTATTTTTCTCCTTTTATTGCTTACGTTTCTTCCACTGCACCTAAAAATGGCTCCATAACTAATACAACAATTCACGTGCTAAAGTGAGTTTTGCCGCGTACATAAGAAGCAGTACTGCCAATCTACTACAGTTTAAAATTGAATGGATACATATTTCAAGATATGAATGGAATATATATTTACACCGATTATTATTATTGCAAAAGCGAAAATTACCAGAAAAATTTAGGTTACAGTTTTATCATTAATATACAGTAGATTAAATGCATTTAAGTATGTAGCAGTATACAGTGGAACCTATTGTTGGTATTAGGATTTATTCCTTATAGAACGTTATTTGCCGTTACTCTCTAAGGGATATACGAGCTATCAACATGACATTAGGATTCCCTTTATTTGATATGTCTGAATTGTTTCTCCTTTGGCGGAAAATAGTATATATTTTTATTGGTGCATACAAGCACAAGTGATAGATAAACAGGGGGTATAAACAATTTTCAAACGTCTAATAATTTAGATAGAGGTTAAAATTGTTAAAAATGTACGTCAATTTGTGTTACTGTATTTTATTCATTTACGTATTTTACTCTCAATATATATGTATATATAATACTTTATTGCCAGAACAAAGATACATATTGACTTTTTTATATAAGAACTCTCTAGCACCCCCAGAAAGAGTAAGTTACATACTCCTGCTCAGTGGGCATCCCACATAAGTTAAAATTAAGACTTTTATTGAATAACAGAGTAAAAAGTAATAAAAGAAAAAAAGAAGATGAAAAAACATAGGCCTATCGCAATAATTGAACTTAAAATTTTCTCTGTTAACAGCATTTTTTTATATAATTTTTTTTAAATAAGGAGCATTAGCAAATTGTATGTTTGGGAATTTATCTATTATCATGTTATAAAGCCTTGGACCGGAGTTGCTACTGTGATTATATGCTACAGTTGTAGTACATTTAAGAACTGTCAAGCATATTATGTTGTATGATCTTTTGGTTTTATATTTAGGTGAATATAAATTAAATATGTTTCGGTTTTTATGTACGAAATTCAGTAATACATTGTTATACATTTCATGGAAGTCAAACACTTTAAATTCTGAATGTATATATATATATATATATATATATATATATATATATATATATATATATATATATATATATATATATATATATTCATAGTTTTCTGCCCAAGGACAGATCTGTCACTGCAATTTCTTCATTCTCCAATTTCTCCTGTTGTTTGCATCTTACGCCTTCCTCTTAAGTCTCCGCATACGATCAACAATATAACGTAACGTCGTCTATCATCTGATATCTTATTCTGTCTCGAACTCTTCTTTCGTTCACCATTCCTTCCGGTGAATCCTTCAGTACACAGTTTCTTCTCAGCCAGTGATTCAACCAATTCCTTTTCCTCTTCCTGATCAATTTCAGAATTATTCTTTCTTCACTCACTCTTTCCATCACAGTTTCATTTCTTGTTCTGTCTGTCCATTTCACATGCTCCATTCTTCTCCATATCCACATTCCAAATGCTTCTAATCGCTTTTCTGCACTTCGTCGTAACGACCATGCTTTTGCTCTATAAAATGCCACACTCAACACAAAGTATTTCACTAATCTCTATTTCAAGCTTCTTTTGTCATTGCTACCCTTCTGTTGGCTTCTGGCAGCAGGTCGTGTTACTGCTTATAGTACACCCCAAGTAAATATTTGAAGCTGTGCACTTGTTCTACTGCGTCGTTTAGAACTCGCACGTTTGTCTTCTTTATTTTCCTTCCGATAACAATAATGTTCTTCTTGTTTGCATAAAATGGATTATGTTAATGCTACACTGCTCACAGCTGTCAGTAGCATAATTATACATACATACATAGGTCTACACACATACATACATAGGCTACACACATACATAGGCCTACATACATACATACATACATACATACATACATACATACATACATACATCTGCCACAAGTGTCACTATAGATTTTTCATATGAATTCCAGGCCAGACAGGGACTCGAACTCAGACCACTTGCGTGACAGGCCGAAGGTTTAGCCCACTCAGCTACTACAGGTGTAACAGAAATATATTACTTTGTCTAAAGTGATGGTAAACAGCAAACATTAATAACTTTATTTACGCGATAAAATAACAATGTAGGCCTACACAATCGCGTAGCAACAACAACCAAAGCAATCTTAAAATATTACCATTTTAGAAAGTAAATTAACTTGCATATTGTGCACTAAAAATACAATTTGTGCAGTATAAATTTTAGAGTACAAAAATCACCAACGATACACGATTTTTTTTCTTTTTATTTCTATTATTGTATTTGTATTTCTGGTGGAGTGGGAGAGAAGGCCTGATGGCCTTAACTACACCAGAATAAATAAATGAGTGAGCGAGCGAGTGAGTAAGTAAGTAAATGATTTAATGCTCAAACAGGATCTCGAAAATCGAAACAGCTCTACTGCGTCTAGTTTTTTATAACTTTTCCTCGATATTTTATAGAAATTAGTAAACTTAAAAAGTAATATACTTTAAGAACGTTCGACGTTTTGCTTTCTTATTTGGTCCACCTTGATAACTACGCATATATTGAGATGACTAGCCAGTTTCAAAGTTTCATCATCCGTTGCTATCTCTACTGCTAATAATGTTCTGTTTTAAAACATTGTACTCGTATGTTGGTTCTCTTTATTACTTTTTCTTCACTCTGAAACTGCTATATTCATTAACTCATAGAATATTCTTTTTTCTCTGTTAGTTTAACCTCCTCGTTGCCTATCACCGACGTACAACTGCATTTATGTATTTAAATGTTGCACTGGAAAGCTCTGAGCAATATGAGTTTGCAGCAAGTTCCTGGAGGTCGTTAAAATTCTGAGCAGGCTCCAGTAATTAGGGTAGGAGAATAAAATTTGTTTAAAGCGGACAGTGTTCTGCTGATGTGCACCGTCGCAAGATGGCGTGGTAATGCGGTCAAGCAGGGCGTGATGTGAGTTGGGATGCCTGCGTACCAGGCGGTAATGGCGTGTGAGGTCCTGCAGAGAAGACTTGTGTTGACAGGAGATGTACGAAGATGGAAAGCCCTTGTTGTATAGTCTGCAACTCATAAAAATTGCTCTTATGAGTATATTCTATAGATGGTGTCTCTATGAAAATACTACAACGAATTTTAATGTTGTTATTTCCTCCATTACAAAATTACTTATTCAAATTCAATTCAATTCGATTCGATTCTATCAATTCGATTCAATTCAATTTATTTTGGCCATTAGACATACAGTTTTAGGCTTCGTCAGAATACATTGAAAAACATATAATATATTTGAAAAAAAAACTAATAAGAGAAACAATAAAATTTAAATAATACAATGAGAACATGAAATAATTTGAAACTTTTATATTAAAGAAAACAGTTCACCCTTAATGTATTAATAATCCGTGGTGCTACAGCCCATGAAGGGTCTAGGCCCACTAGCCGGCTGCTGGCCTCACGCTCATATGTCGATGCAGAGGTAGACGATCATCCAAACAGAATGGAGGTATCGTGTGGTTAGCACGATGATCTCCCCAGCCTTTATAGCTGGCATTCGCAACCGGATTTCGCTACCTATCGTAGCTCCCCAAGTGCATCACGATGCTGGGTGGGTATCGATCCCCTACACTGGCCGAAATTTCATGAGAAAATTTCTTCCCCCATGAGGACTCCAACCAGCGCGCATTCTGTAACGCGAGTTCTAGGCAGAATGCCTTAGACCACGACGCCACGGCGCGGACACTTTTAATGTATTAATTGTAACCAATTGCAGTTAAATGTATTTATTAAAAAACAATTTCATACAAGTTTTTGTTGAAAAACTCACCAAGAGAATAAGAAGGATTATTTAATAACCAATTGTAAAATCTAGTTTTAAAGCAATTGATTGGTAATTTATAGTAATGGCTGGGGAGCTTATTAAATAATTTCATCCCCATAATTGAAAAGTTTGTGTTGCTCTTGTGTAACCTACAACATAGAATATTAATTTGTGCGAAATCATGCGTATTTGATTGGTTTCCGCACAAAACCAATCCGCGGTAAGTCTAAAATTCCACATTCAGTATTCCCAAGCTAACAACATAACAATTTCCCTCTTCTTACCGCTTAAGTGACATATTGATTTTACTGCTTTAGGCTTTTAAGATATTATTTTTAGAGACGTTCAATATAGTAATAATTATAAATTGGAAACTTACCACTGCAATTTCACCTAAATTGCACTGTTAATTATTGTTTTTAAATATTTGCAAAAATTAAGTAAACTCTACAACTCCACTAAAGTTCCTGCATTCGTGATGCATGTAACATTAAGGAAGCCGTTTGTTTTAAGTTCGCATTTATAGACTGGGGGGAAAAAAGACAGACGTATATCACGGCCTGCTGGAGTATAGTAAACACAGAAAACATTTTAAAGCAACAATGTTGAAGATAGATATTTTTGTTTTGCAAATTTTCCGTCATTGAACAGAAACCAAGATGGAGATTTCATTGCAACTAATTAGAAATTCTCTTTCAAGTATGTAATAAACGATCTTCGCACAAAATAATGTACGATACACGAGCGGTATGTTTTCTTTCAATTCTCGGAAATTAAAAAAAGCTCAACTACGTTTCGCTTTTTCAAACTTTTCCTCGAACATGAAAACTTCAACATACCGCTCTTGTAACGCATATTACTATTGTTTACTCTTTCTAATTTCATGATCATGTATATTGGCCACTAATGAGTAATTGTCGATATTTTGTCGAGTAAAGTATTAGATCGTATTTATACAAATTTATGATTATTAGAATCCGTTATTGTCTGAGTACTTACGAGTACTTGGCTTTAGCTCGATGTTGATACTCAATAGACCAGGCGTCCTTAACCTGGTGTTCACGAGCATTATGGTGATCTTTTAATGACGTTTGATGCTCTCGTCATGAGAGTAAAAATTTGCTCGCATGCACGAACGCTCCTGAAGTCCTTTTTTCAATTCAAATTTAATCTCAACTTTAATTGCTAGATCTCCAGTCCTTCTTAGCTTTGATGTATTTGTTTTGAAAGGAGAAATTCATGGCCTTGGGGGTCAGAAGATACAAAAGGACTTCAAATAATGCGGAATGTTTCAAATGTCTATGTTAAGGAAAACGAATCTATGCGAAAAAATTATCTCACTTATGAAATACCTCAAGAATATACCTCGATCGCGATTAACTGATTAACATCTGCAGGACTGTTTCCTCTTGGACATCACTAAAATTTTGAGTGCCGTTCAAATTCAAGAATATCATTAATTTTGGTGAGCGTTTTAAAATTGTATTTGTTGATTTACTTATTTATGTATTCAATAGTTCTATTAACACCTCTGATTGAGGTTCTGGCTGATATGAGCCGTTCAGAGCAGAAGTGGTGTAAGAAAAAAATGGGTAATGAGGGTTTAAAGAAACATTCTATGAAATAAAGAGCAAAGTAGCAATTAATATTCAATTTATCTAATCTATTAGTAGTCAGTGGATATAGTGCGGGTCAGCTTAGTTCATACCCTAAGGGTGAAACCTAACCATTTTTCCCCCATTACTACATATGCTAGTGGATCATGGTGATTTTCTAGTTTGCAGGTTGAATTTTCTTTTGCCAACTTCGTTTCGAATTTCGATACTGACAAATACTACAAATGGTAGTGATTTTGTAACTGGTATATTGGCAGCTGAGACAAATATCGACAATATTTGTCGGTACTGGAGTTCCATGAAAATAAAATTGTACAAGATTTCTGAGCCGGTTACTGGAAGCTAGTGAAATTTAAACATACTAATAATTAATTAATATCAGTATTAATATTAATACATATTAGTTATTTTATGTGCTGGGTTGTGGTTATAATTCAAGACTATAGTCAGTTAAGTTTTCGGAGTTAGTAATAATAATTTCATGTGGTCAAACAAAATACATTTTTAGGTTAGGTCTCGTGACCCAATTGTTTAGTCAAACCATTGAATTTCATATTGTCATAGAAAATACTTGACATGTTGATGCATTTCCCGTATAGTTTGCCTACGAAAATATGTTACAAATTATTGAATTATTTTGAATAACCTTCCAACATAAAGTGCGGTAATTAATAAATCATTTAGTACGTAGAATAGTGTGATATGTGGTAACAGTTGGCAACATTATAAGACGGCAATATTTGCTGTTTAGGAACTGTTCTTATGTGACCCTCACTATAGCACGAAGGACATATTAATTGCTACTTTGCACATGTGTGGGCATTGTGCCACTGCCATACATCTATGACAGAGTGCATGAGAGTAGGCCACTAGAGGGAACCCAAGAGTTGGAACAAACTGAGAGGATTCAATCCGACATCGGGATGGGAATCCGGTGTAGCTTAGTGGATAGAGCGTCAGCACATAGAGCTGAAAACCCGGGTTCAAATCCCGGTGCCGGAGAGAATTTTTCTCCGTTCCACTCATCTTTCATCATTTGATGACAGGAGCTTGTGGAGAGTTTTGGTGGACGAAAGAAGAACAGGAGAACCCGGAGAAAATCCTCAAGATCTTTGATTTGTCCTCCAGATATATATAACTCCACTATCCCAGATTTGAACTCGGGTCTGTGTTTGTCGTAAGCCAGAGTTCATTCAAAGAGTTACAAAGGCGACAGGCGGAAACCTTTCTATGTCAGAGTACGCACTGTTCTATTGCTTTTTTGCATGCTTGTAGAATGTAAAGAGTTCAAATTTCCCTTTAGTCTATATATATCTATAGGCCTATACTCTACTTATATAAATATTTTCATATAAATTTCTTTTACGCCTATACGAATTTTCCAAGCTTTGAAGCAAAACAAGTTTCAAAGCTGTATAGTTAGATAATGTTTATTCGGTATGCTAGGCTACTTGTTACGCCCCGGGTATTTAAACCGTACAAATGACCGGGAGTATAGCGACAATAACTGTGCTTTTATTTCCAGCAATAAGTTGGAATTAGTTTCCGTGTTTTTTTTTTTTTTGCTCCTGATAAAAAATGGTTCAACAAATCTGACGTATTTTACGAGATAGTTCATCACTTGCAATATAAGCACGCTAACTGAAATCGCACTGCGGGAGAATGCAATAGTGGATTATTTAGAAGAGCTGGAGCTTGGACTTTTTTCAGTCGCTGTTGCGGTATACAAAAAAACGTAATGATTCGACAGATGGGAATCTGTCTTTGCTTTCAGGTAGACATAAGAGTGAGAAAGAGAGAAAGATACCACACTCACTGAGGTTACCACAAATAACTAAATAAACGTGATGATTCCAATAAATAATAGACCCATTAGTGTACGGTACATCCTGAAGATAAAATATATAACTACGATACATGGTAATTTCTTGTTTATTTTGCTAGAAACTGAAAAAAGCCAAATCACACCTCTTCCACTGTACAGTTATGTTATTTATTTAGAATACACTGTGTCCAGTATATAGAAATAACACCTTATATCGTTTTTTTTATTGGGTTATTTTACGACGCTGTATCAACATCTAGGTTATTTAGCGTCTGAATGAAATGAAGGTGATAATGCCGGTGAAATGAGTCCGGGGTCCAGCACCGAAAGTTACCCAGCATTTGCTCGTATTGGGTTGAGGGAAAACTCCGGAAAAAACCTCAACCAGGTAACTTGCCCCGATCGGGATTCGAACCCGGGCCACCTGGTTTCGCAGCCAGACGCGCTGACCGTTACTCCACAGGTGTGGACCCTTATATCGTAACTTGGAAAAGGTTTATTTAATAAATTTCTTCTGCATTGTATAGAGTAACTGAAAAAGTTTTTTTATTTCCACTAGTACACTTTAACATGAGCACCATTTATAGTTCGCCGGGTGTTCACCAACATATCAGGTGTTATAAGCTCAGCTGCTTGAATGATACGCTGTCTCAATTAAATTACGAACTTTTCTGCTACATACAAAATTTTTAATACATCCCCACGCAAAAAAATCCAAAGGAGTTAAATCCGGGGATCTAGGCGGCCAGGAAGTTGGCCTACCCATACCAATCCAATTTCTTGGAAAGCTTACATCCAAAAACGTTTTAACATTATTACTATTTAATACGAGAAAAATTCGTACCCGCACCGGGAATCGAACCCAGAACCTCTCAGCTCTGCGCGCTGAGCGCTTTTTCCAACTGAGCTATGCCGGGACACGATCCACGGCGCCGGCCGAGCCCCTCTCGTATTAAATATTAATAATCATATTGGCTACTTCATAGTAGCCGTGTAGTATTCAATGAGGTGGGCGAGACCTCGTACAAAATGAGTATGTGATGTACGTTTTAACATTTCGATGGAAGTGTGGTGGAGCACCAGCCTGCTGAAACGTTAAACCTGGCGGTGATTGCGGAATAGCAAAGTTCTCCAGCATATGAAGGTACGTGACTCCCGTCACTGTAGGCTCCATAAAAGGAAAGGGCCAATTACTCCATTTTTGTGCATTCCCAACCAGATATTGACTTTTGGCGAGTCCCTTTCATATTCAACCAATTTGTAGGGATTCTGAGAACCCAATATGAGGCAATTATGACGATTAAACTTCGCGCAAACGTGAAAGGTTGCTTCAGCACTGAATACCAACAAATCGACATACCTGGGATTTTCATCGATGTGCCGAATCATCTCATCACAGAAATTAGCTCTCTTGCGACAGTCATCTGGTTTGATTTGCTGTACCGTCCACATCTCTATTGACAAGGCACTAGACTGATAAATGCAAATTTTCATTCATGCAACAATAAGCTTGAAACAAAACATTGCACACAACAATGACCATGAAAGTGGTATGAAACGAAATCTTGGAGAGGTTTTCTATTGATTGAGCTTTATCTGGAGGAATTATAATATATGGTTGTGAAATTATAAACTATTATTTCTGTTTACTCTTAGTGCGGACACGGTGTATGTATTGCCAACCTCGGTTCCCCTGATAAGGATCCGCAGGGATCCACGGAGCACACATTGGGAACCACTGCTCTAACGGATAAATGAATAAATACACTGGAAATATTTCTTCCGCAATGGCGGGTACTTGATTCATCATTCATTATCCTCTAGCAGTGATTCTCCGTACTTATGGATATCTTTGCCGCCCAAGCATTGCCCGTGGCACATTATGGTAGGTGATCTATATAGTACTATTGCGATGCTTAATGGAGCACTGATGGAAAGCCAGTAGGCTAACCTGGAGTGTTCTGAGAAAACCTACCATCTGTACTTCTTTTCATGCGACTTAATGAAAGGCGCGGCTTTTAACGGATTCGCTAACATAAGCATAGGTTGCACATTCCATTTGATTACTGTTACAGTTCAGGAAATGAAGAATGGGTGAAGCGGAGAAAAAGCGGTGGCTTAGTGGATAAATCGTCAGCACGTAGAGCTGAAAGCCCGGGTTCGAGTCAAGGTGCCGGAGAGAATTTTTCTCCTCTCCACCCATCCTTCCTCACGTGGTAATGCAGAATTCCTGCATGGAAATATCATACGTACTTTGGTACATCACAATAATATGATATGCGTAAATAATCACTTAGTAATTTAAGACGGCACTCATTCCGTCGGTGGAACTTAAATTAAGAGGATTCAATCCGGCATCGGAATTGGAATCCGGTGTGGCTTAGTGGATAAAGCGTCAGCACGTAGAGCTGAAAACCCGGGTTCGAGTGCCGGTGCCGGAGAGAATTTTTCTCTGCTCCACCCATCCTTCATCATATGATAATGAAATATATACGTAGGGTAAAGTTGCTTAATTCCGTGATACCCCTAATCCCGTGATACTTTTTTTTAAATTGAATGCCAGTCAAAGAAAGTTTTGCAGTTCGATCATAGCGCCAGACAACTTTCTCGAAAAAGTGCATCTTTCACCTACTTTTGAGACATCGGTGAACTGCCTAGCAAGATCCCCAATCCCGTAATATTCAGAGAAATAAGTATCACGGAGTTAAGCAACTTTACCCTACTTCGGTACATCACAACAATAGTTCAGCAAAATGTTGCGATGCACATAATCTCTTAAATTATAAAAACAAATGAGGATTGATCCACCAATAAAATAACTAATAATTATAGGTTGCGCATTCCATTTGATCAATGTTGTAGTTGAGACATATCCTGGACATTGAAGAAACAAATTAAATTCATTAACTAACAAATGCATTGCGGGTGGCATCGACGCAACTCCATAAGGGGCAATGCTCCACGTCAAAAATCCACCCAGGCAATTAGCCTTAGTGAGAGTCGAACCAACCTGCAGCTTCGCATCAGCAAACAAAAGCTTCTGCCGCATGAGGTGCAGAACTGACACGTGTACAAGTTAGAACAATGTACAGTAACTTGTTTCACTTTTGCAAGACGTTCCTATCCTGAAATAGAATCGAATTCTGTACTTCGAGAATAAATGCGAAGAAAAGAAAGAGAGAAGTAAGAAAATTCCTTCTTCAGCATTGAGGATCACAGGTGTATTCTCTTTTGCGTCTGCCTTTCATTTTAATTTAACTACTTTGGAAAACTTAGCCGGGATCTTGCAACTTGATTGGGTCTCCTAACCTGCAAAAGTTGATCTTTGAGCCTCCGTAACTAGGAGCGATTCAATGTGTATGCTTCCCGGATAATAATGATATTAAAGAGACAACTATGAAAACATGGCCTCTCCGGATGTAATGACATTACAGGTAGCGCTGGAGATGTTCTATTGTTTCCGTCGGAGTCGGCATTGATGAGTTTGCAAATGCGATTGTCGGCTCGTGAGATGATGGAAGGGGTCTTGACATTATTCAATATTCTCTCTCGATTTTCATCCAATTTATCTGGTTCTAATACCTGCCAAGGAGAGGAGTAAGCAATATTCGATTTTCACGCAATATCCAAGGGTTTTACGGCCTCATTCCCTTCGTTTTGCGAACAGCACAGAAAGGATGGCTTCTAGAACTTCCAAGAGACTTTTAAGAAGGCGGAAATGGGATGTGTACTGTCTTATAATGGAACCTTTTGAATCACCGGTTCAGAACTCTCATTCAAAAGTCAGTTGTTTTTGGTTGGCTGTTCAACGACTTACTTATGACTAGAGACTAGAATTCCATGCAAATGCATGTTTTTATAGGAACATAGGACATAGCTCAAACTTAGTACTTATCTATTTCATTACTTTCCGGTTCCAAATATGTGTACTTTTTCCGTGCATATTTGCATGTTTTGGCCTTTTTGGGGATAAAACATGAATAATGTATATTTAAGCAATTTTTAGCTTAATCATGCATATAATATACATTATATCGTCATCGTTCAGGCAGAAGTCACTAAGTCCAAAATTGACGAAATCCATTATTTTGGATATTTTAAGAAATAATGCGTATCTACATTGCAACAACTTCACATTTATGCCGATAAAATTAACTAGGAGATGTAATTAGAAGAAAAAAATAGGTTAAATTATTGCAAAACAGATTTGTAAAATTTGATTAAACCTTAAAATCGCTGTAACTCAAAACAACAATTTTGGATTTAGTGATTTCTGCCAGAACGACGATGATATGCAGTTTAAATGCATGTTTTAATGGTTTTGAGTGGACACCTCAGTTTCTAGATTTTTATGTTCCTTATTTTAGCTTCAGGAATCAGGATTGAAGAAGAAAAAAAATAAATAAATAACAGAAAAAGGTTCGTTCAAGTTTGCACCCATAACTTCTTGCGATGTAGAGAGGTCATTCACTGTCTACAAAAACATATTGACTGACAAACACAGGAACCTCACAGAAACCAATTTAGAAATGTCAGTTGTTAACTGTCAAAGAAAAATGAAGTGAAATAAGAAATTTGGAACAAAAATGAAAGTGCGTATTTCAATGTACTTTTCCCTTGATCGTGCATGTTTCATAGTTTGATACTGTATGAATGCATGCATATTTTGGAATTTTAAAGTGCATGAAATTGTCGTCTCTAATTATAACACTTTTACAATAATTTCAATTAGCAATAAGATATAATAACTCTCGCACATAGAAGTGGATATGACCGATTTTGAATGGATTGGTAATTGCAATACATACAGAATGTTGAAAATGTCCTTTTTCGATACAAAAAAACATTAAAAATATTGGCATTAATATGATATGGAATTATCCAGTTTTGATTGAAAATACTGATTTTACTATACTGTTTCTCATAGAAATGACCGAGTTAGAATAAAAACAACAACATATTAAGAATGATGCGTCTCTAAACGTACCGAAACCGTAAAGAACTCATTTTTTGTTTTCGATGGAAATGACCTGTTATGTTCGCAACCTCATTTGTACAGCCAGTGTCACCGTTTCTGGCGTGTGAAATAAGTAATGAGAACGTTGAGAGCGATTATTTTACCTTTGCCACAATCTGTGGGCGAGAAAGCTGACAACTGTGATTGGCAGATTGCTGACGCCACATCTGTTTAGGAAGTGGTACCACTCTCAGCCGAAGTGGCAACAGATGCCACTGACTGGACAGTGTACTCAAGGACACATCCCAGAAACGCGAAGTGCGAGTGTCTTGCCTTTGACGCAGTGGGAAGATTGCTGACGTGACGTGTTGGGTGGTACCGTTCTCAGCTAAACTGGCAATAAGTGCTCACTGACTGGCTTTGTACTCAAGGACACGCGCCAGAAACGATGGCACTAGTTATATCTTGCAGTCAGTATTGGTAGCTAAATTTTAGAAATGTTAAGTCCGGTAATATATTGATAATAATTGACCAAAGACATAAAATGTGCGGAGCATGACGTAATTAGTGCATAACGGCCTTCATTACATATGTCATCGTAACACACTCTTATCTGCTATAGCTGCTTTAAAATAAAGAACGTGCTCTGTGCCGAAGGTCTAGTTTCGTGTGCTCTCATCTGTACGGCGGAGTGCACTTTTTCGCAGATTTCGTCGTCGACAAGACGAAGTTCCCCCCTGGGAAAGAGGACGAATCCCCGATTGGCATGTTTTGCAGAAAAACACGTAACACAGGAAAAGAGATAACAAACAGAGCTCAACGAGAGAGTCCAGCATCGCTAGCCGAGAAAATGCAGGCATCCGGCTATCCAAGGTTCGAATCTATTGTTCATATCCGTGTTGTTCCTTATCGGTTTTAACATGTCATAACTATTCCAAGGTGAGGTACTGATTGATTATAATAATGCAATGATGAAAGAAGGACGCCAGAATATGTTGATATACTTCAAATATACAGTCTCATCCGTTTGGGTATGGGTATTACTACTTTATTATTATAAAGCTATTATGATAGTAAAAAAAATTCTTGCTGGTTATATTATGATTAAAAGATGGAAGTTTCCATATATGACAATCAACAATGCTTAATCTGAAAGGACAAAAGAAAATCGTAGATGGCTACTACAAATCAACAGCAGGCACAATGTGTTCTTTAGTATGCTAAATTTGAGACAGTTAAAAGAGTTCAAAGGGAATTTGGACGTGAGTATGGTGTGCGTAATGTACCTAAATACGATTCCATAATGTTGTGGTATCAAACATTTGTGGAAACAGGTTCTGTGTTTAAAAAAACTTGCAGGAGGTCGCAGGCGAAACCCAGTACGAGAAGCAGCTATCTCTTGGCTTGGCCCCCAAACTCCCCAGATCTAACCCCTTCTGACTTTGTCGTGTGGGGTTTTGTTGAAGACATTGTTTATTCACAGAAACCCAGGCACATAATATGAGACCCTGATTTTTCTCATCCGGTATGTACTGAACTGTGGCTGAAATAGTTAGAATCGTGTGTTCTGTGGATCCCCTATTAGGTTTGCGACTATTAATACATGTCGATTTTGTTCTTTAGCTGCTATAAAGTTTTTCATTGGAGTTTATATCTATACATAATTTAAATTGAAGTTCAGGTTTTAGATACCGTACCAAGAAGGCACCATTTATCAGGGAATTTGGTCAGGAGATAATGGAGTGGGTTGGCCAGTTCCTTTCCCCGTCCATTGCATACATCGCCGACTAGCTACATATTACACAGACTTCAGATGCATACAAACAAAATTGTTCTTCCTCTGACACATATCGCCAAGTGAGATGTACTGCCTGATAATTAGATCTCGGATTTTTAGGTTCGTTAAGTGTAGGCTGAAACATACGTTCTTTAATGCACCTAGTTTTAGACGATATCATCGCTCGAGAGTTTCTCGTGTTGCATACGTTTAGGGATTTTTACATAAAAATGTTGCAACGTATCATATTCGAGCCTAAATATCCGAGGTCTACTGATAATAGATGTACATATCAGCTAGAATCTCAATCAGAAGATATAATTATTAAGTTTATGTCGATATATATATTTTTTCATTAACATTAAATCCAGACGTTTGAGATGAGCAGAGCATGCAGCACATGCGGGCGAATCCAGAAATGCATAGAGTGTTAGTTGGGAGATCAGAGGGAATAAGACCTTTGGGTAGGCCGAGACGTAGATGGGAGAATAATGTTAAAATGGATTTGAGAGAGGTGGGATATGATGGTAGAGACTGGATTCTTCTTCTTCTTCTTCTTCTTATTATTATTATTATTATTATTATTATTATTACTATGTACCGAAGTGGATTAATCTTGCTCAAGATAGGGACCGATGATAGGCTTATGTGAGGGCGGCAATGAACCTCCGGGTTCCTTAAAAGTTATGAGCAAGTAAACAAGTAAGTATGGGTATATTTGTTCACTTCTTTTTCATTTTTGTGTGATTTGATTTATTTTTGCAGTTATTTTAAACACAATTTAAACATTAAGATGGATGTGTAATTAACTTATTAAAATTAGTAGTCTAGCTGCATGTAGCGAATTGTAACTCAGCAACGAGATGATCGTCTGTCTTACTCGAATTTTTTTTTTATTTTATAACTGATCCTGTCGTGTTTACTTGAACACTGCTCTTCTGGACTTCTTAATACGGAAACTAGGTATCTGAGATCTAGTGTCGGACATTTTACTCTCCCATTAAGACCCAGTCTATCTTCGAATGAGCAAGTGATGGCTAAGGGGAGGGAGGGAGGGAGATCATGCCTTACCCCTCCCAAGTCAAGAAATGCCTACCGCTGCACTACAGTTAAACTATATCATTGTATCTATCAGTAATTCGAAGCTATGGCTCAGTGGATAATGCGTGCGCTTTCTAACCAAGCGGCCCATAGGCCTAATTTGATTCCCAGCGAGAACGGAAATTTATCTCAATGGTCAGGGAGGGCCGTCAATTAAGAGGGTCTAATGTTGATCCAAAGAGAACCAAATTTTCTACATGATATTGTAGCGCTTGAATTTGAAGCAGAAGACTAATATAGAATTGAGAACTGAGTACTGGCGGATATGGATATAGGATTTTGCTTAAAATTAATGAACAAAGCGATGTCTTCCATGTAGAAAATGTGCTACATAGGACCAAAGCCTTTATTTTTTCATCAGATTGAAACAAAACTTCGTATATTTTCTTTAAATCCGTCGTCCCCACAGTGATTTAACTTGCAACACTTGAGTCTAGAGTCAAGTAGGGAACAATTTTATCATGAAGACCGATGTACGCAAATAAGTGGACCAATGGTTGGTATGAAAAACCAAAGAACTATAAAACTTCTGAAAATGTCTCTTTGTCCATCTGAAACATCACAGAATTTTCTCGGAATCGAACACAGATCTCCTATGGCGAGAAGTCGTCAGTCGAGTGAGTACAGTGTAACTAGTATGTTCAGACGGAACGCGCCTCTGAACCTCTGCTTAGGGTGTGAGAGGTCCATGAATTCAGGGGGCGCTAATCCGTGTTTATTTTGCTTTATATCTCTCCGTTTTGCAGTTTCCGCGTGAAGTAACACTGTTGCAAGCTTGATGCAACAGTGGTTTACAGATCTCGACAATGCATTTTCATTGCCACCTAATCATAGATGCACATTTTGACACTGCTTATTTTTCAGTGACGGATTCCATCATTCCGCGTTAAATAAAAGTGACAAAAACTATTTACACTCTATTTGTTGATAAGACCAAGATCATAACCATCAATACAATTATTTTTCCCGATATTATCGCCATTCTGTGAATAATAAATAAATAAATAAATAAATAAATAAATAGATAAATAGATACATAGATACATAGATAAATAAATAGATAAATAAAGATATATAAAAAAGAAATAAGATAAAATAAGATATAATACAATAACATAAAATTAAATTAAATTAACATAAATAAATTGGATTAAATTAAAATAAAACAAAATCATATATAATATAATATAATATAATATAATATAATATAATATAATATAATATAATATAATATAATATAATATAATATAACATAACATAACATAATATAATAAAATAAAATAAATTAAATTAAAATAAAATAAAATAAATTAAATTAAATTAAAATAAATTAAAGTAAAATAAAATAAAATTGAATTTAATTCAAAATTAATTTTAATTTTTAATTTAAATAAACAATAAATAAATAAATAAGTAAATAAATAAATAAATATTGTTGTCATTTGGCACAACCTTCCTTGAATTAAAGCCTTTTGTTTTTCTATTCCTAACTTTATAGCAGACCAATAACTCATTCTGAATGTCTTCTATTTAGTTTTCATATTTTTGACGCCTGTTTTAATTACTTCAATGAAAACTTGTGTGGGTATTACTAGCAAATACAGAACATCAAATATATGTGTAAATAATAATGTCAAAGGATCAGATATTTATGCCATAAATATCCGCTCAATACCACGCTCTAAATTAAATTGATTTAAATTAAATGCATAGTGTAAATCTCAAGAATGGGCCAGACCATCTAACTGATATCAGACCTGACGTTTACCTGGCTCAGTAGGAAAAAAAAAGCGTTTTGTGAGTCAAATGTTTTTAAAGAAGAGAATAGACAGTCTTTATTTACTTTGTCCGAAGCTAAAGCAGTCGTTTATTATTCTGTTGTGTATTGGTATGTGTTGGACGCAAGGTCATTGGCAATGGCATTCAAGTTCAGTCGAAATTAGACTACTATCAATCTTAAAAACATGGTATTTTGCAAAGTAAAAATAAAATTATGAAATATAATTAAATTTCACTAGATATCTTGTTGATTCACTGCGGACTAAGGCAAGGAGATGCACTACCACCTTTACCTTTAAACTTCGCTCTAGAATATGCCATTAGGAAAGTTCAGGATAACAGACAGGGTTTGGAATGGAACGCGTTGCATCAGCTTCTTCTCTATGCGCAAAGTATATTATTATGTGTCATGACCAGAATATTGTACGAAATGGAAATACAAAAATTGGAAATTTACCCTTCGAAGAAGTAGAAAAATTCAAATATATTGGAGCAATAGTAACAAATATAAATGACACTCGGAAGGAAATTAAACTCAGAATAAATATGGGAAAGTCTGTTATTATTCGGTTGAGAAGCTTTTGTCATCTAGTCTGCTGTCAAAAAATGTGAAAGAATTCATAAAAAGTTGTGTTACCTGTTGTTCTGTATGGTTGTGAAACTTGGACTCTCACTTTGAAAGAGGAACAGAGATTAAGGGTGTTTGAGAATAAGGTTATTAGGAAAATATTTGGGGCTAAGAGGGATGAAGTTACAGGAGAATGGAGAAAGTTACACAACGCAGAACTACACGCATTGTATTCTTCACCTAACATAATTAGGAACATTATATCTAGGCGTTTGGGATGGGCAGGGCATGTAGCATGTATGGGCGAATCCAGAAATGCATATAGTGTGTTGGTTGGAGACCGGAGGGAAAAAGATCTTTGGGGAGGCCGAGACGTAGATGGGAGGATAATATTAAAATGGATTTGAGGGAGGTGGGATATGATGGAGACTGGATTAATCTTGCACAGGTTAAGGACCGATGGCGGGCTTATGTGAGGGCGGCAGTGAACCTCCGGGTTCCTTAAAAGCCTTTGTATGTAAGTAAGCCATCTTGTTGAGTAGACCGATTTGTACTGTCTGTATAATTTCGGCAGTCTATATCGTGTACATCCTGTAGAATGGCTTAGTACATTGATGAATGCCTTTTTATGTCTGAGATATTTTGAAGTTAATGAAGCTTGTGACGCTTTAGCACCAAGCTGCTTATGTGTTGCGAGAGACCCGGGAGGACGTGTTAATGGTGAGGGCGGTTGGCTTCTGGCAGAAGTTCGTAGTGGGAATAAACAATGGGAGGGATTTCCAATTTAAAGGATTGGCGCTGTTACTTGTAGCTAAATTATTGATCTAAATTTAGAAATAAAAGGGGATTCTGGAATTTAGAATATCCCCATCACCCTTATGTGACGGCAGGATCTGTTTCGGGGCAAAATGTATTGCAAAGTCGTTCTGATACAGCTTCAAGCTTCTTCCAACGTTGTAGGAATTACACACTGAAAATAAGTTGCGTGTACTAAATTTATGCATATTCGAATGCTGAAGAATATTATGGAGTCGACTTACAGTTGAGATAGAAACAATGGTGACGCTACCTTGACCTCGGAGGTATGAAAAAAGAACCTTACTTGTTATTTGGTGGCGAATGAGAAAATCATTTATAATATATTATAAAGTTCAAAATATCTCGAAAACAAGAGAATCTACGACTATTCGTCCCGGAAAAATCATACCGCGACAAACTATTTGTCAAAACGCGTTTTGGTACCGCTACAAGATTTGTGCCGTGACAAATCGTTCCAAAGTATTTGTCAAAACGCTTTTTGGTACCGCTACAAGATTTTTACCGTGACAAATCGTTCCAAAGTATTTGTCCCAACATGTTTTAGTCCCACGTTTGTGTCAAATAAGTCATAAATATTGCCAGTTTACTGTCGGCATTGAAAGAGAGGAGCCACCGTCTGCCGTCCTTATCAATTTGGAAACGGTCTGGCATGACTTCCAAACCATCCAGGGATTTAGGATCGGGAGGTAAATTTTCTTTACGAACCTTTTGCAACAAACAATTTATAATTAATTTTTTTGGAAGTTTAAGTACGTCCCACTTGACACCGCACTGAAATGATGATTCGCTATTGAAGATGTTGCTTTGTTGGATGACTGCGCTCACTCTTTGACCTTTACTAAAACTTCGATTGCTCTGCACTTGCCCCAATCAGGAGCATGAGTATAATCAATTTGTTTTAGAACTTGATGTGCCCCTACTTGTAAATGAACTCTAGCAGAACATTCTCCTCTTCTTTCACATCTCCAACCTGTTTTCTCCCATCCTTCCCTATGCTTCGTGTACAAATATCCTTCACAAATTAATTTGTTTTTGCCTTTCTGAGATATGGTGAGATGTGGACGCTCCATGATGTTTAACCAGTTTGTACAAAGAATTTTAATCTTGTTTTAAATTTTGGCATTGGGACAATGGGACAATATATCGTGGTACGTCGTAGATTCGGGACGAAGTATTCTTGGAAAAATTCTCGTGGGACGAATTATTATTCCTGGAACGAATTGTCGCGGTACAAATTATATTCTTGGGACGAATTGTCCCGATACGATTTATCGGACTTCCAAAATGAGAACCAACTAAGCATTTTCGTTGTCATTTTCGAATTTAGGAGGTCAAATTACATTGTAATTGATTGGTTTTACTTCCGATACATGCAACTTGTTAAAATTTGTTGACCAGTGTAATCTCCTCTCGTAACATCTGAAGATATCTATCTCTGGTAACCGTTCCTTCAAAAAAGAATGGTCCAATGACACTTATATTCGTTTGTTCAATTTATGACATCTGTATTGTTTTCGTCAAGCTAAGACGACCTCACTCACACCATTCTGCTGACTCGTGCCTTACCCAAAACATAATAAATCATACGGTGTATGCCTGTTAGTTATGCAGCGTTGTCACATTATGACTCTGAATTAGCCTAACCACTGGCCTGAGGCAAGTACAATGTTTTTTTTAACAGAGAAGTTAGTAGTTATCTCTTCGGCAAGATAAGTTGACCTCTCTACTCGGGCTGAGGCCGTCTGTGTTTGACAACGCTGTTATGAAGCAATTCAGTTATCGGACGCGGCCAACTGCATGACATAAACATCGAGAGCATGTTGATGTGACTTTCTGATTTCTTTCCTCTGAGCTGGGATCGTCTAAGTTTGGCGAGTACAATATATATGTATAGCCTGTAAGTATGAAACCTAAACTCGAATATTGGAGAAAGCGACTTTTAACTCACCTTGTATTTAAGAAATTCCAACGAAAACAATAGGTAGTAGTGTCGTGCATTTCATGCTCTATGTTCGGTTCAAGTTTGTCGAGCGTGACAACCGAAGTCTGCTTTGAAGAAGCGAATCTGTCCAGCTCGCTCGGACTTGCGCCTTGTATGATCTGTGCCCATGAAGTTCGCTAGTCTCTCTCCTCCCAACCCTTCATGCTTTTAGCTGAGTAAGGGTTTTAGAACAATTCTTGTGAAGTTTTATTTCGATGTAAGGAAGGTAATTTTTATTACAAAAATATAATTAAACATCACAGAAATATACTGTAAGTGCATATAGGTACATCACACTATATTTTAAAAATACATGATAGTTGTTATTATATCAATTACCGACAGAAAATATTCTTCACTTAATGTTCAAATAAATCACAGTTCTCGGGAACTATTTGTGTGACTATACGGATGATGAAAGTATTACAGGCACAATGTTCGATTCAAGTTATGTCGAGTATGACGAAATTCGACATTTGTCGATGTTTACTCTGCAAAAAAGGCCAGTCGTGTTTGTTCCAACTTGTTATAAAACTATTCGCTGTCCCCCACTCCCATCTCTTCATGTTTTAGCACAGCTCTTGCGGTTAGTTTTTCATATAAAATAAGAAGAAGTTCGTAATGTCTTGGTTGCCTGTCATGTTCGAACATTGCAGGATACTATTTTGAACCGCTTAAGGATATGAGCACACATCTTGCTATTAGTTTTTTCATATGGAATAAGACGAAGTTCGCATTGTCTTGGTATCCTCTCTCATGTTTGAATATTGCACAATACTAGTCGGGACTTTGAACATATGCGTTTTTTTTATATATATTTTGTTTGATTTATTTATACGTTTATTTTTGTGAATGTTTAGTCGTATTAATAACAAGAAAAATTACCTATAGATAGTCATTACTATGCGTAACTTCGCAGGATATGTGCCTGACGTCCTTATGCAGCTAAAGCATAAGAGCGCAGGGAGAGGAGGAACTAAGGAGAAAGGCACCGAACATATGAAAGGAAGGGGTACATTCAACAAAAGCAAAGGGAGCTTCCGTTCTACAGAGACTCGAGAAATTTGAACCAAACATAGGCCTCTTACCGGTTTTCAATGGACTCTGTTATTTTAGTTTACATGCTTCACTTCCACTGTTGGGATGCCTATGGAATAGGGCGAAGTTTGTAGTATCTTGATATCCCCTCTCATGTTCGAACATTGGACGACACTAATAGGTACAGGGGATAGGGAAAATAATGTGGACAACAGCAGTAAAGGGGCAGATTTGTTTGAAGGTCAACAACTCTGACAAGGCACGTGACATGCTTATCTGGCTTATTCCTTGGCTGAGGCTACATCATCTAGATTGTATTCCAGTACTGAACACTTCATAGTTTGCTACTGAGGCGGCAAGTAGACTTTACATTGTAAGAATTCGAAAGAGGGAAAAATGTGGGAGTCCGATTAGCTGGAGCATCAGTAACCAAGACAACCAATTTATTTAGTGTTTCAAGAGCAACAGTTTCAACAATAATAAAACATGGCAAGACATATCGTGTGAAAGTAATAGTGAAGAAAATCAACGCTAAGTGAAAGAGATCTTCGTACACTAGGAGAATTGTGTCGAAACAACACAAAACTACCGCGGAAAAAGTGACATAAGAACTCTATACTCATCTTGTAGACCCTGTTTCTATAGACACCGTCGGCAAAGAACTCCACAAAGGGGATATTATTGGACCATTACCAAGTAAGTACAGGTGTTCACATTATTTTGCCTATCCCCTGTACTTCTCTAAAAAAACCGTATGGAAGTGGTCTGCAGGTCATTGTGATAAGCAGCGATAACATAGTGACAGGTGATTGGTATGTAGAGGGCAACCGATTAGAAAGACTGTTGTATGATTATTGTAGAGCTGTTCGAAACAGTGGTACAAAAGGAGAGTGACGCCGCGTTGCCATGCCAACATCTCGGCTTTAACAGGTTCTCACTCTCTCGCCGGTGGCCATTATGTGGCAACAGATGTTCGCGTCAGCTGCGGCTGCTTTGGATCGAAATGTCTGCACTATCTCGCAGGCAATTTTTATTTTTATTCCCCGCGTTCAACCACTTGTCGACGGAAATTTCTTTATCAAGTTTCTGACAACCTACACGTGGCCCAGCCACTCTCTCTTATGCACTATCTCTCTCTCACTCGATTTATATTCTCACGGAAATTGTAGGCCTAAATGTGATTTTGAATTTCCTGCTTTCTTCTGTCTCTCAGATCTAAGATATTCGATAAAAGTTCTATAGACAGGTTGGTAGGCACATACTGAAACCCAATAGAAAGACAACTCAAAGAAATAAATCATAGCCCGATTTCTTTTGGAAGGAAAGGAAAGTCATGTGTTCTATGCTATGGTTGTGATAGTATTGATACTGGTTGTATTAATGGTTGGCAGTATTTTATTTAAAGACGCTTTTAACTGCAGTGTTATCCAGTTTTGAAATTCGATTTGATGAATATTACTTATGCCCACCCAACCCGCCTTAAATATGTACTTTACTTATATACGAAAATCGTCGTGCGTGAATGATGAATACGGCCATATTTCTTTAATGTAACAGTGGGTTTCAGTGTCGCCAACATAGTAATAATACTACACATCTAATCAAACCTAACCTAACCTGTCACACAGTGCACACCTAATCTAACCTAACCTGTCACATAATACTACACACCTGTAGTAACATTCCTCACATTTAGTATAATTTCCTTTGCATGTATTGCCGGCTCTGCTTCTCGTGTCGGTAGCCATCTAGTGGAAGTGGATCGTAATTCGAGAAAGGAAATATGGCGACTTTCATAATAATTACATTTAGTTCGTCCAGTGTATATTTTGTGATTTATTAATGTGTTAATGTAGTAATAATTCTATATATAGTCTAGTACAGTAAGAATCGAAATATGTTGTGGTTGTGATAGAAGTATTGAAAATTGGTTTATAGCGCCACATTGGCAGTGATAAAAGTGTGCAATATTGGTTCGGCTGGTGGATACCCTATATAGATCTTCGATTTTTCCGAGAAACTGCCGATAAAGTTAGTCTTGATTCCACTATCAATGATAGAGTTCGTTTGCTTGTCGTAAATTTACCACACGTCTCACACCTTTACTTCTCCCTCTCTGGAAATTACGGCCTTTAAAATCCATCGCTCTCTTGGCTTGTCGAGGACCGGACTCGGGACGGATCCACGTAGGCCTACTTAGACTTACATCGGCTCATTATGCGTTCTAAAGGTGAATAAAAGGTATGGAACACTACTTGTAGCTTTCCTTTTTTAATTTTATAAAGAAACACTATATATCGATACAAAAGTTATAGGGAGTGAAAAAACGAACATTTTAAAAAACTATGTCTTTCTTTTATAAAGAGTGTACCACAGAATACTTATTAGCATCATGTACTTATTTTTTATTTTCAATTTTTGGGTTCTTTTGGTCTCGAAAAGTCCAAAATGAAAACATTTTGTAATCTCTGATGAACAGTTAAGTTATTTGAATAAATAATTAAATGAATGAAGAATAAATATTTAAATAAATAAATAAATATTTAAATAAATAAATACTTCACTGTGTTAACATACATTTTGATGTTATGTTACCTGATTGGCAAGTTTCGATGTTGTTTGCATCATCCTCTGAATCCTAATGAGTTCCAGAGCTATCTTAGGATCCTTGATGTGGTATGATAAGTTCATGATTGTGTCGAAAAGAATATGTGTTCTGAAATTCAATTGAGTGTTGAGGATGTGTTATGGGTTTGTTTGTGTGTCTGTAAATTTCATATTGTTCTAGAGTGTCGAGTTTCTGTTTTTTTTTTTTTTTTGGCTGAATGTATAGTATTTCCATGTCAATGTCTGTTGTAGTCATGGTTGGAGTATGCGATGTGTTCTGCATAAGTTGAATTGTTGTGTGATCTGGTTACAGCTGTGATGTGATTTATTTATGTTAAAAAACTTAGAAAATGGATATGCAAGGGAATCAAAAGACAGATTGAAAACCTACACAAACATATAAAAAATACATCAATTAAGCAATTGAGAAATTATGCTCAACAGTAACAACAAACCACAAGAACACATCAAAGAAATCCTCCAAATTACAGACACTATCACCAAACAAAATTACTTCACATACAACAATTACTACACCCAAACTGAAGGCCTACCCATGGGATCACCCATCTCCAGCATCCTAGCCGAAATTTTAATACACAACATAGAACATGCACACATTCTAAACAAAGACAACAATAAACACGCAGGCAACTTCATTTACTGGCATAGATACGTAGACGACATACTTATATTATACAAAGGAAACAAAAGATAGATTGAAAACCTACACAAGCACATAAACAAAATACACCTAAAACTATACTACACACTAGAAATAAGAAACAACAAATAATAAATTTCGTAGACATCACCATAACAAAAACAGGCAACGAACATATGTTCAAAATATACAGGAAACCCACTACCACGGTAACACACATACACATCACCTCCAATCACCCCACACAACACAAACACGCAGCATTTTGATCCATGGTACAGAGACTTCTCAACATTCGTATGAGCCAACAAGACTAAAAAAGTACACTATTAAATACATAGCACAGGAAAATGGATACACCACCAACATATTAGACATCATTAGAAAGACTAAATGCAAACAAGAAAACGTAACACAAACACAAAAACAAAACAAGCATATCACACTAACACACGAAAACAAGTATACATACAAGATTGCATCATCATTCAAGAAACTAAAATACAGCATTGCATATAGAACACAGAACATACTAGGTACTACAAAAACATCTTAACACTCAAACAAGACACACAAACAAATACAACTTAACAGGTGTATACGAATTATCATGCAATTGTTGCAACGACTCCTACATTGGAGAGAGTGGAAGATCAGTTCGAACACGTTACAAGGAACATATCACAGCTATAACCAAATTACACAACAATTCAACCTACGCAGAACACATAAATTGGTCCCAAAATTAACATTTTTCTTTAGCCTGTTGAGATGTCCCTAAACGACTGTATATGTATAGTTTTTCATACAAATAAAAATAAGGAAGCTGCTATACATGTTCTGAATGAATATAATTATAATTAGTTCTTACACTTCACACAAGTAACGGTATAATTTGTTCAAACTGGAAGTATGTCATTGGAAGTAGTTCATATTCCAGACAAATGACATTGCAATGATTTGAAACTAGAAAAAAAACGTGATTAAAAAAGTTTCTTCACAATTCAGGATAACATTGACATTGCAATGATTTCAACTACAAAAACGTGATTACAAAATTTCCTCACAATTGAGGATATTTATTTATTTATTTACCAGAGCTTTCTCAAATTAGAGGCTGCCATTACATAAAGCATACAAAAAAAGAACAAATAGATGATGAAAGATAACAGAGTAAGAAAAATGACAAATAAGTAAACAAACAAACAATGGCAGTCAACAGAATAAGAAAAGTTACAAATAAGTAAAGAAACAATGAAAGCTAATAAGAAAAAGAAAAATGATAATGGTGCGTCAGTTTTTTTCAGTACGCTGAATTAGAGTCCACATAGGTGGTTCCGTAAGAGTTTGACTGACTCTCTAATTATGAGGAGGGCCAGTTCATTTAGAAAAGATTTGTGCAGCCCTAGGGTCTTACAGAATTGAGAAGAGAAGTTAGGTATCGTTCCTCTTGCTCCAAACATCAATCCCGTGATACTGATAACGTGACGTTGGTATTATTTTGTCTTTATAATACGGTATGATTGGAATGTAGATTGCTCGTTTCTCCTCGTGTACGTCTTCAGGCTGTCCTTTCTATGTTTCAAACCTAATGGTGGGGTCAATGATCATACCCTGAGATAGGGATTCATTAATGGCGATTATGTCAATGCGTCTGTTACTGCCATTGTCGGCAGTTCCGTGGACTTCTTCATAGACGGTGTATTTTAGTCTTCTAAGGACATCGGCCAATTTAGTTCTAATTGCATGGTGCCTATGTATACGCAATCTTTTACCATATGGGCAGGCTCCCAGGACATGTCTAAGGGTTTCTATCTCACTGCGGTATCACCTGCATTGGTTGTTATTTCAAACTAGTTAAATGTCATTACAAGTAGTTTAGCCTACTAATCAAATAGCATTAAACTATAAAATGCCATTGCAATTTGTTTACACTCCAGACAAATGTCATTACAATGGTTTTAAACTAGAAAAATGTCATTACAAATAGTTCACTCTCCAGACAAATAGCATTAAAACTATTTAAAACTTGAAAAATATCATTACGTTTAGTTCACACTACGGACAATTGGATGGAGTTACGCAATAATAGACCAACCAATAATTTGAAAAAAAAAAAAAAAGAGAGATTTGCACAAATCTGTTGATGGCAGGCTAACTCGGAAAAAATCAAGAATACGATATCTGAATTTTGCTGCTATTTATAGGCAAAAATTCGTTTATTGCATAAAATTCATTTATTTATTTTGCTTTGAAATATTAATTCAACTGCTGGTCTCTTATTAAATATCGGTTAACCTTTATTGGTATTATTTGTGTTATTTTTTGTAATAGTATGAATGTTATAATCAGAGGACGGATCAGAGTGGCTGTTCTTACAAGTTTACTAACCATTTACTATAGTCTGTTTATGTTGAAGCAGAGAAGGCGACTCCAGAAGTACACAGCGGGTGTGTACCTGCAATGTCCGTACAGTTGTGTCAAAAGAATGCGTACACTGTGCTGTACATGACGGCTGTGAATTTGTACTCCGTTATAAAACACTACATTGTACGTAAGTGTAAAGTGAATACTACGTAATCTGTGCATTGCAGTGGACAATATTTACATGTGGAGATTGTTGAAAGTGAACGTTCTGCGTCTCTCACTTGAACAAAAATTATATCGTGAGAAATTCCTTTCGACATCGCAAGACGTAATAGGTGCATACGAATAATAACAATTACCTTTGTATCCGATATTGACGAATCCTCTTGTATATTTTTAGTAGCTTATTTTACGACGCTTATTTTTATTTTTTTTTATTTTTATTTAAATTCAAATATACAGAATAAAGAAATATAATTACAAAACAAACAAAGAGAAATACAAATAAAATAATACAAGCAATATAAAAAGAAGATACAGTAGTATTAACAAAATTTGACACCGAATGAGCAGCGCTCGTGCTCGGTCGCAGTTCAGGTATAATATTAAAATAAAAAATAATAATAATAATATAAATAAATAAGTAAAATAAAATAGGAACTAAAATATAATTACAGCGGCAATGTAATTATATAATAGGATAATTTCGGGGGAGATAGCATGCGGGTGCGACGACCAACCGCTCTTATTTTTATTCTAATCATCTGTTTCGAATGAAAATCGGTTTGCCGCCAGATGTTAATTAAACGAAGTGATTTGTTGCACCTGCGAAAACGTAAGATTATTTCCGTGTTTTGTAGCCGTTCGTGAGTCTGTGAGCAAGCAATAATTTATCATCATCTTCGGTTATTTAGCGTCTGAATGAGATGAAGGTGATAATGCCGGTGAAATGAATCCGGGGTCCAGCACCGAAAGTTACCCAGCATTTGCTCAATTGGGTTGAGGGAAGACCCCGGAAAAAACCTCAACGAGGTAACTTTCCCCAACCGGGTATCGAACCCGGGCCATATGGTTTCGCGGCCAGACGCGCTGACCGTTACTCCACAGGTGTGTATGTATTCCCTGTGATGTCTGCTGTTGCAGTGTCTTTCTAATTGTCATTTTTTTCGTAGCTCTTAACGTCACTTTACATATATTACGCGTAATAATTTCTCATTCACTGCTGAAGATAATACTTCCGAACTGGTGTACAAGCATTCACTTTTTTCACTTTGTACACATTTTTCCTTAGGCATTCTGACAGTTTATAAATAACACACCAATAGCACACGCTTGTTCCTAACTGCTCTGCCCACTACTATGCGTAGTTCACCGGATACCTCGTATTCCCAAATAATAACTTCGCATTTGCTTTCACTATTAGTAGCATACGCCACCTGTTTGCGAAGCGGAACGTAATGTTCCTACTACATTCTGTATCATTCTTTACCCACTGTCTGCACCTAGGAACACTGACGAGACATTCTGGTCTCTGCATCAGTAACATGAAGCCACGGAACTTGGTCACTCTGATCCGCCCTCTGGTTATAATACTTCTTGCGTAAAATGTTTTATAAAAAAATAGGTTTATTTCAATGGCCAATATCTCGAAACAGGTTTTTGGAGCTTGGTCTCTTATTGCGTAACTCTGTCCAATTAACATTACACTGGGTAAATAATTGTCATTAAAATTAGCCCTTGAGTCAGACAAATATCAGTACATTTATTTTGTTACGGAAGAATGCATTACAATCAGTTAATGCTACAGAAACATTGTCATTAGTCAATATTCAAGAAGACTACTGTTACAATTAGATGGAAACACTCTGTATATAAGAGCTAAACAGATGGATAAATTGTACTTTGACTTGTTTACTCTGATGTTGATAGCATGATTTGTTACTGTGATGGACTGGTATTCGAATATCAAACAATTCGTGCGTGAGTCGACAGTTAGGCCGGCAGCAGGCAGATCTGGCGATGACAGTTCTGTATTGTAACATTCATGCTCGCTTTAACAGAATAATCGCACAAGTTGGGTGTTGCCACTCAGCAAACACTGCCGAATCCTTGCTCGAGCACCTAACCACAGCTTTGCCATACTATTGTCCGCGAAGAAGTGAGAAACGACTGACGAAAACGATCTTTTTCTTCTGTCATTTCCAGCTAGTGGATGTTTACAGAAGGGGCTGGTTTTGAACTTCAGAAAGATGCTATGAATTTGCGTGTGGACCGCCTGTGAAGTATATTTTTTCTCAAAATTTGGAGTTTTGTTTTCATAAACAGCACGGCTTGTGCCTTAAGACCTGTTCCGTCTCCATAATTCGCGGGTTCAGAATGACAAGGTTCTATCTGACACTTTTAGAAAAACTGAGATTTTTATTGCATTGAATTCTGCTACTTCACAGCTATCTACCACATAAATTATAAGCTGATATATCAATTATTTTGCGTGATAAAGTTACTTTGAAAAGGTTCTATCTGCATTGATGTTATTAACAACCAAACTTTTAAAATGCTCTCCTGTAAAATCTACTAAACACTAGATAGAACCTTGTCATTCTGAACCCTCAATATGTAGATTAAAAATATTTCCATTTAAAGTTGATCACACTATTTCTTCTTAGGTCGACCGATGTCTCTTCTAATTCCTAGTTTATACCCATCTATTATTTGAGGGATGGGATTTTATTCCATTCTAAAAATATACTAATGCCATCTATTTATAAATTCATATATTAGAGTTGTTATACGTGTTACATTAATTTGTTCGGTCAGCGCGTCTGGCTGCGAAACCAGGTGGCCAGGGTTCGAATCCTGGTCGGGGCAAGTTACCTGGTTGAGGTTTTTTTCCGGGGGTTTCCCTCAACCCAATACGAGCAAATGCTGGGTAACTTTCGGTGCTGGACCCCGGACTCATTTCACCAGCATTATCACCTTCATATCATTCAGACACTAAATAACCTAGATGTTGATACAGCGTCGTAAAATAACCCAATAAAATAAAAATAAATACATTAAGTTGTTCGCGGATTTCTGTATTTCTTTTATGATGGATTAACCTATAACCTACGTTCTGGGCACAGTCCTAAATGCAAAAAACTCGCAATGTTCTTTGATTATTTTCTTGAAGTTTATATTGATGAGGGCAGCCAGTTATCCCCTACGGTCTGGGCACAGTCCTAACTCGCAATGTTTTTTTGCTTACGTTCTTGAAGTTTATATTGATGAGGGCAGCCAGTTATCCCCTACGCTCTGGGCACAGTCCTAACTCACAATGTTTTTTTGCTTACGTTCTTCAAGTTTATATTGATGAGGGCAGCCAGTTATCCCCTACGCTCTGGGCACAGTCCTAACTCACAATGTTTTTTTGCTTACGTTCTTCAAGTTTATATTGATGAGGGCAGCCAGTTATCCCCTACGCTCTGGGCACAGTCCTAACTCGCAATGTTTTTTTGCTTACGTTCTTGAAGTTTATATTAATGAGGGCAGCCAGTTATCCCCTACGCTCTGGGCACAGTCCTAACTCGTAATGTTTTTTGCTTACGTTCTTGAAGTTTATATTGATGAGGGCAGCCAGTTATCCCCTACGCTCTGGGCATAGTCCTAACTCGTAATGTTTTTGCTTGCGTTCTTGAAGTTTTTATTGATGAGGGCAGCCAGTTTCCCCCTACGCTCTGGGCACAGTCCTAAAAAAGAAAAACCTCGCAATTTTTTGTATTACTTTCTTGAAGTTTATATTGATGAGAATAGTCAGTGTTCCCCTACCAGAGTGCTGCATTGGAGTTAAATCGCTCGCTTGAACTAGGTCGAATGTCGCACTCTCGAGTGAGATAAGATCGGTCGTGATACGCTCGTAATAAATAGAAGCACAGTACAAGATCATCTCACCGACATGTCTTATCTTGTATGGAAGGCGACAGATAAGATACACATGTTTTGCTCACACGGTAAAAATAAGGCTTTATTTTCTGCGTTTATGACAAACGTTTAATGGAACGTACCAAAACAGTAACATGAAGTTACAAATAAAATAGTATGAAAAACTTCGATATCCAGTTATTATTGCTAATTAATAATAATTATTCAATATTTGATTTACCACATATATAATATGATCGGTCCATACATAGTGTTCCGCCTATATGCTGTGACAATGTAGAAACGTTTTAAAAATATTATTGATATAGCAGTAGATTAATAACAATATTAGTACAGAGATAACGTCACAGAAAATATAATAAAACTAATAATCATCCTGCACAACTGTTACAGACGAAAAATATTGATACACTAATTTTTAGAGATTATTATTATTATTATTATTATTATTATTATTATTATTATTATTATTATTATTATTATTATTATTATTATTATTAGAAAACTTGATACGGTTCTTGCATTATCGTGATTGTGTTCTCCGTTTATAATAATTACATTTACATCCAATAACATCTATCAGATGTGGCAGAAACAAAATCATTCCTGTGTGGGGGTGGGGGGGAAACATTTACCTACAACATTTATATTACATTTTAAAGCAAGTTTTGTAGTTGTACTATGGAGAGGTTAGTTAAACACTGCAAAGTTTTGAAATGAAAAACATCTATGATGTTACTACACAATTCATCACTGTAACAAGAACGAATGTCTAACGCTCGACTTACACAGTTCGAGGATTTATCGCTCGCGACAATTTTACTCATCATGCATGTGCGCTACCTATCGGATTATGCTGTGAACTATTTGGCGCTCGAGCGAAAACGTCCGATGCAGACCTCTGTCCCCTACGTTCTGGGCACAGTCCTAAATGCAAAAAACTCGCAATGTTTTTTGATTACGTTCTTGAAGTTTATATGATGAGGACAGCCAGTTTCCCCCTACGCTCTGGGCATAGTCTCCAATGGCACACACTCCTAGAACAACCACCTCTTTGGACGGCACAAGGCTCTCTTCCCATTTGGATGGTAATGAAGCATAAATTTTGATATTCTATGTGAGTGCATACGTTATACGCGATTTTTACATTTGAACATCTTTATCGAGGCAGAAATCTTCTATCAGAATGATAAATCCGTCATATTCTTACAGACTCTCTTAAAATATGGCACAGTGCAGCATTTTGCCGTTATATTCTGCATTGCTCATAGGGATTGCTATGAGTTGTAAACAAATGGTAGCGCTATAGCAGGGAAAATTGGAATCTATGAGAAACTCTCCACTACAGAGTCTATTAGGACTGACAGAGGCTTGATCTCGGGTCTGCATTCTGTTAACGGCGTTCCATAGCCGTAACCCAGTGGTTGCCAAACACCACGAAATTGTGACGTAATAGAAATGCAACCTGCACACCACTATCGCAGGGAGAAGGGTGAAGTAGGTATCTCGTCAGGTAATGCAGTGAATACCAGTGCAGAGACGGACTGTGACCAAAAAACGAAAGCAATGTAATATTCTTCTACTTATTAACTATACACACTTTTTTCCATGTTAATTTTTATCCCCCTATTAATTATTTTTGTATTATTAATAAAATAACATAAATTTATTTTCTTATTTAACATAGAAAGAGCGTGTACTTTACATCAGCAGATATTTGAAATTAGAAAAACGTACCAGGCTGGTCACGAAGTTGTAAATTACACTACATACTTCAAAAAAAAAAGTTGAAGTATTTTACTACGATTAAGACATAGAAGCCGATATTTTTTATTGTTCATTTATTAATGAAATATTGAAATTACACTCATACGTATAAAAAAACGTGGAAGTATTTTACACCGATTAAAACATAGAAGCTAATACTTTTTATTGTTTATTTATTAATGAAATATACAAATTACACTACATACGTCGAAAAAAACGTCGAAGTATTTCACCCCGATTAAGACATAGAAGCCGTTACTTTTTATTGTTCATTTATTATTCAAGTTACAGGTAAGGGTGTGGTAGTCTTCATACCAAGAAAAATAATGACAACGTACATTGTTCTTTTATACTTCATTTAAAATTTTACAACAAATTAAGTAATCTCATATTTTTGCCATCTGCACAAAATAAATACTTTTCCTTCCATGCTCCTTAAAATTAAGTTTTTACTTACTATCTGTTTTCGAAAAGACATCGAAACATACTATCCTACACACTTGTAACATTACATGCGTACATCCGCTGCTGATAAATGTCTTTACTTATATCGAAATTAAGGCTGTAAACAGAGGGTGGGGATATGATGTCATGGTTACGCTTGAGTGGAGGCAGGGGCATGTGTCGCGACACAGCTTTTGGCGATCACTGCCGTAACTTATTGCATGATGAAGTGGCGACGCTGTGCAGGGAGGTGGAGCTCACCTCGAACCAGGTACCGCTCCTCCACACATTACAAGACTCATGAATACGAGATGAAGTTAGTGGGAGCGCACACAGCAATAAAAATCCGCAGGAACCCATTACCGCACAGACAGACGTGTAATCCACGCTCTGTGTGAATCTTATATTCCGCAGCGGCGATGATGTATGATACATGTCTGCACGTCTTAAACCCCTTCCTCCGCTGTGCCACGTTGGCTCGGGGACTGCGACTTTCTTGCCGATCTAAGCCGAGAGCCCATTTCACTTCGAAAATAGAATTTACAGCACGCTGCCTCCCAATACAGCGCAAAGGATGGGATATTTATTCCATTAGAATGGGGAGGAGAGAAGGGTAAAGGAGAGAATTGATATGGTAAATCCAGATTATGTACAAGCGCATTCAGGTCTACCAACTTAAGACGAAGAATCTCCCTCACATAAAAGCAGTTCAATTAGATGAAAAGAGACAAGCAAATATTCTACTTTCTTATATAAGAAACAATTTTCAGGTATATGAACCGATCATGATTTTTTTATATGTGAAATTGTCATATATAAAGACATACCCAGATATTGTTTTATTTCAAATTAATACAGGGACATAATTTTATTTTTACTTCAATTTTTATTGTACCTGAGTTTTTTAATGTACTTCACTCCCACCCCTTTTACTAATGAAGTTCAACCGTCCTCCACACAGATCCAAGACCGCATATACAGTCATAGTAGCCTTACGATCATAGTAAACAGTACGTTCCAAAAATATGTTCGCGTTTTCCAGTGACGAAAGAGATTACAAAATTGTACCATTTTCTCACAGGTACTGTCGTCCATTTACCTACGTCGCATTCCGGTTTTCCCCACCTGCTTCTATTCGCCTCTCTGTAAAGGCTAGTGGCTAGGCTGTCTTACCTCTTTTCTGAGAACATTAATTTCTGTTAGGAATTGAACGTCTACGTAATATTATATCCATACAACTATTTAAAATAAGTAAAAGGGCCTCGTTAAGTAATTAACTGTCACATGATTTCCCCCCTTCTAACGACCCTGCGACATAACCACTTTGACGGACAGTAGATAGCATGTCTGAATAATTTTATTTTTTCTAGTCTAGCAGAAGTGAAGACTGAATTTACAGTATGAAAGGTACTCTTTTATAGAGTAGATACAGAATTATTTCAACATGAATTACTAGTACGAAGGACAAAACTGGTAATTGGACACATCAGAACTGAAGTCTGTATCGAAATGAACGGCCACCATTTTGACAAATGTGTTTAAATATCCATATTATGATTATTTTTTCAATTTAACTTCATTCTCTACAGTGTACGCTAATGTGCTGTAGACAGTATAATATACACTGCATCATGAATACGTCCGCATGGACAGCTCAGTTCGTGAGTAAAAACACTCATTGTTAATACTGTACTGTATTTTGATTAAACAAAAACCTAATGAAAATTATCAAACTCAAAAGCGTATTTCCTAGTTTACGAAACTGGATGAACTACTTTTCTTCCCTCCTATACCTAGTAAAGTGATTTGTTTGTATATTACGCCAGTATCATCGAACTTCATTCGTGGAAGGGAGTAGCAAACGGTGTTTCCGGTTGTCAATCGTTGATGCAAAAGTATAGCCAGGTTAATATTAGAAATGTTAGTAAAAATAAAATGATGTCTCTGTATTATATTATAGGCCTATTAACTGTATTATATTCATGGAACTAGTTGAGACTGTAGAAAGAGTATTCGGACCTTACATATTGCAGAAGAGCAGAGAATGAAAACTATTCGTCTCTTTCCTTCTCATGAATTTCACCATAAGCGCTATCCTTTTCTAATCAAACGAGGTTGCCATATTTTCGTAAAATATATAGTAATCGATAAACACACATGAATATATGGTTATGTACAGAATTTGAAGCTGCATGTGATGGCGTGAATGAAAAATGTCTTACATAACAATTAAGGGTTAAAATGTCAATATAATAAAAATTTACCCCACATGAAAATTTTTTGGTGCACAAAACATAACACTTCTTAAATCCTATATTAAGTACGTTTGAAACTTTTTCTTTTTACTCTTGGTAAAGAAACATTCACTCTCCAGGTACGTAAGTTTAAATCTGCATTTGAATGATAAGAAAATGCACAATGTCTCTTTCTTTTCAGTCATAGTCATAAAGTTTTACACGAAAACATGAAAAATGCAGCCAGCGGAAAACTTTTGTGGTATTGACTGGTACAAGGGATCAAAGCGGGAGAAATGTTCTTCGAAGATCGAAGTTATTTTTAAAACAAACTCCAAGTCCCTAGCTCATTTAGTTCTAGGATGATTTCGGAAGGAGTGGGTATCTGTTCTGTTTCGTTCTGACGCGCCGCGTTAGCTCAAAGTTACAGCTATCGTACAACATACACACATTCGGTAATCACGGAGTTACACATTTTACTCTTGAGACGGTCACGTGCATTGACGAACATTAGTAACTTTTATAGTGTAATATATCCAATTATATACAAGTGAGGAGAGTAATTTTGTGTGTGTGTATGCGCGTGTACTTGCGCTTGGACTTTCTTAAAATAAAACTTGTGCAAAATAAAATAAGATATAGGGCCATAAGATATCAGAGTGTAAAATGGATTCTCAAATTAAGAAGAAACGTTCCATAGGTAAGCTTAGGGGAAGAAACGCAGCATTGTTATGAACGTCCTGGACTATTTTTTTTAAGACAATGAATATGAGTAGCAGAAACTGCTAAAGCGACAGGTTATTGTGAGTGAACAATATATGTTATAAGAAAGGGACTAAAACAGAGCCCTTTGCGAACGCTCTCCAAGAAAAAAAAGGAAGGACAACAGAAAATCACGAGAAAAATTAAATATGATGCTATTGTGCAGATTGGAGTACTACGCGACCAAGGCGGGAACCGTTTTGTTTGGTGACGCCGTGTTGTAACGTCCGCATCAGATGCAAAATGAAGCACATGCTGAACTGCGTTCTTGTTTCATTATTATTAACACGCTTTATATGTTATATGTTCGTATATATAGTTAACTTTATTGTTTAGTTTTATTTTATCATATTTACACACATAGGAATCTATTCAGAAAACACACCAAAACATCGGTGTTATTCTTTATTGGGTTATTTTACGACGTTGTATCAACATCTAGGTTATTTAGCGTCTGAATTAAATAAAGGTGATAATGCCGATGAAATGAGTCCGGGGTCCAGCACCGAAAGTTACCCAGCATTTGCTCGTATTGGGTTGAGGGGAAAACCCCGGAAAAAACCTCAATCAGGTAACTTGCCCCGACCGGGATTCGAACCCGGGCCACTTGGTTTCGCGGCCAGACGCGCTGACCGTTACTCCACAGGTGTGGACTATCGGTGTTCGTAAAGTAGGGAACATGAATCGAAAGTAACGTAAACTAAAGTAAGTACTGTATTTTATACAATATTGCATTTGACATACATTTCTTACCTCAGCATTTTAAAGTGGCCGGACTCCGGACATCATATATGAGGAAAGCACCTGGTATATAACCATCACTACCACCAGCATGGGCTACTATAAGTCGTTGACTTGCATTGCTATTTGTATAAACTCCTGACACGTTTACGTCTTGCCAACATTTGTGGACAGTGTAATGAGTATAGAACCATATTTCGTCCAGGTAAATAACGGGCTACTATACCAGAGCGTTCTATTAGATATTTCCTTTTATCTTTACATTTTTTAATGGATAGTATGAGTTTTCGTAAAGTTTCCTTGCATCCTTTAAAATCTATCTCTCTCTTACAAAATTTATGCAACTTTCCTGATGTTGAAAGCTCTTTGTAGAGACTATAATATTTATGACCTTCTCTTCGTATGAATACATTTGTCCATGTCGTCTAATTCAACCTTATTTGCAGGAGGTCGTCTAACTTCGTTTGGTGTCAATATCTGTAAACCCTTGTCCTTTCTAATCCTACTAATTGTTTCCTTATTTAACTTCACAATAGCTGCAGCACACTCTGTTGTCTTTGATAGAGGTAGGAATAAACCCGTTGTCTTTTCTTCATCACAAAACTTTATGGCATTATAAATAATGCTCCGCGCTTGGCTACGAAACACACGTCTCCCTACATGCGGGATAGCGACCAGATTGAAACTCTAGGCATTGGATGTGACGACACTCCAGCAGTAAACATACGCAGCGAGCACGGAGTTCCTCATTCTGCCACGACGGATCCCGTCTTGGTCGCGTAGTACGTCGAGTGGTTCATTCTCTTTTATTTGCAAACATACCTCCGACACTGAACGTAATTCTTGACAAGGGTAAGTGAAGACGGTTATTTGCAACAATTTTCCAGAACGACGCTGTATCATTTGTTGCATGACATAGGCTTCCGGTACCTAAGAAGAGTTAATAAAGCTGCTTTCATCGAAACCAATAAAATTATTACTTGGAGGCACAGATACTTACGGGAGATAAAACGTTTAAGGGCACAAAATTTTATTTTATTTATTGGGTTATTTTACGACGCTGTATCAACATCTAGGTTATTTAGCGTCTGAATGATATGAAGGTGATAATGCCGGTGAAATGAGTCCGGGTTCCAACACCGAAAGTTACCCAGCATTTGCTCATATCGGGTTGAGAGAAAACCCCGGAAAAACCTCAACCAGATAACTTTGCCCCGACCGAGATTCGAACCCGGGCCACCTGGTTTCACGGCCAGACGCGCTGACCGTTACTCCACAGGTGTGGACGGCACAAAATAAACCTATAATTTATACAGATGAATCTTGGGTAAATGTCAGTTTGGATTTAACTTCAATTGTTAGATATTTAATGTGTAGTTGTGACGTTCCGCTTAATCCACTCTTGTGCGCACTCTTCTGCAGATGACGTCGCAACAACGCACTCCATAAGCGTTGTACTGCAATTTAAGGTCCGAATACTCTATAGCTGTATCAATATCACAGGGAATGAAGTCGCCCGAATGAGTAATCTGTAATGCACGTGCATAATCAATCTAAAATCACGTGCACAGGGCCACCATAACGTGAACTATCACATCACGAGTAAGATGGTCATGAGTAAGATAGCACACGTCACAAAATTATAAGACATCATCTATACACACTATTGGCTATTAATGACCGCACTGTTCAAAGTACATCTGCACCTAATTGGTTGCTAATGATCTCATGGGGAGGTAATGACCATATGGTTCTGCATCTAATTAGCTGCTGATGAACTCATAGGGTGGAGTTTATCATATCCTCGGGTAATATAATCATGAAATTCATTCCCTGGAGCATCTTTTGCTACTGGGAGCTCTATAGTTCATTTTAGTAGTTGTATTCTGTATATACAGGGACATCATTTTATTTTTACTAAAATGTTTAATATTAACCTGACTATACCTTTGAATTAACGGTTGAGAACCGGAAACACCGTTTGCTACCCGCTTTCACAACTGGAGTTCGATGATACTGGCGTAAAATACAAACAAATCACTTTACTAGGTATAGGAGGGAAGAAAAGTAGTTCATCCATTTACGTAAACTGGAAATATCGCGATTTTGAGTTTCATAATTTTCATTAGGTTTTAGTTTAATCAGAGTACAGTACAGTATTAACAATAAGTGTTTTTACTCACGAATTGAGCTATCCATTCGGACGTATTCATTATGCAGTGTATATTATACTGACTACAGCACATTAGCGTACAATATAGAGAATGAAGTTAAATTGAAAAAAAAATCATAATATGGATATTTAAACACATTTTTGAAAATAGTGGCCGTTCATTTCGATACAGGCTTCAGTTCTTTTGTGCATATTATCGTACTATAGACTATTGTACCTAATTCCAATTACTGTATCAGTTTCGACCTTCGTACTAGTAACTCATGTTGAAATAATTCTGTACCTACTCTACAAAAGAGTACCGTACGTACTGTAAATTCAATTTTCACTTCTGCCCGACCAGCACAGATAAAGTACTCAGACTTGCTAGCTAATGTCCGTCCAAGTGATTTTGTCGCAGGATCGTAGAAAGGGAGGAAATCACGTGACAGTTAATTACTTAACGAGGCCCTTTTATTTAAGTTATTTTAAACAGTTGTATAATATTACGTAGACATGCAATTCCTAACAGAAATTAATGATTTCAGAAAAAAGCTGAGACAACCCAGCCACTAGCCTTTACAGAGGGGCGAGGAGAAGCAGGTGGGGAAAATCGGGATGCGAGGTAGACAAACGGACGACAGTGCCTATGCGAAAATATTATTCAATATTGAAAGATCTTTCGTCAATGAAAAACGCGAACATATTTCTGGAACGTACTATACCCACTAACTCAGTACTGTTTACTATATGCAGCCTTGCTTCTGTGTGGAGGACAGTTGGAACTTCATTAGTAGAAGGGGTGGGAGTGAAGTATATTAAAAAACTCAGGTACAATAAAAACTGAAGTAAAATAAAATGATGTCCCTGTATTATAATAAATATACTCTACAATTTCTTCGAGTCATCATTTCGGGACTTGGGTTCCGAACGAACCCGAACATTTACAGTTTGTGACTACACCACAAAATAAATAGATGCAAAGTACAGTATTTACGTTATTATTATACTAAGAATGGAGAGAATGAATGTATTTTCACAATGCAAGAAAGTATATATTTCGAAATTCTGACGTTAAACACGTTTTAAGAACTTCTGATACAAAAAAAAAATATTTTTGCTATTTCGTTTGCCTGTCTGTGTACAGAGAGCTTTTCAGTACTATTGACAGCATTTGGTTACATGAAGTATCTACGAGTTAATTTACAAGGAAGAGGAGTATTTGAAATATATTAATTTCGCTAAAAAGACGACAGAAGTTTCACAGAATCCTGAGGATTACATGAGTATGTCTTTGTTTCATTGTCTTGTATTTTATCATTTTTGTTTTCTTGTTTTGTGGGTTTCCTCCGAATACTCCGATTCCCCTGTGGCGTCTCAACAATTTTCCACCAATACCACCATCACAACAATCACCATCATTATTCATTACTAGTGTAATGCAGTGGTTCCCAGCCTTTTATGACTGACGACACACTTTACTGAATGACCACGATATCGCGACATTGTTTTATTAACAACAATAATCTATACTAATAATAAATCTGTAAACGAAATTTTTCTAGTAATTTTCGATTTTCCAAAAATAATTGGTGTCAACATGTATAATTAATCATCCTGAAACCAAAAATCGCTTTTTTTTACATTTTTGTCTGTCTGTCTGTCTGGGTGTTTGTTACCTTCTCACGCGATAATGGCTGAACCGTTTTATATTAAAATTGGAATATAAATTAAGTTCGTTGTAACTTAGATTATAGGCTATATGGCAGTCGAAATACTTGATTTAAAAGAGGGGTTATACGGGGGCATTAATTAAATAAATCGAAATATCTCACTTATTATTGATTTTTGTGAAAAATATTACATAACAAAAGTTTCTTTAAAAACGATTTCCGATAAGTTTTATTCTATGCAAAATTTTGATAGGACTGATATTACTGTGATGTACCGAAGTACATATTTCCGTGCAGGAATTCTGCATTACCATAAGGCGAAATATATCTGTTTTATATCGTGGCCAGGCAGATTAATATACGAGGAATAAAGATAAAACAAATGACTATGCATTTATTTAAGGCGGCCTGGGAGTCCTTGGACAACAATCGGATTAATATACGGCTAATATGATATTATGTGTTTATGATATACTAAATATTATTATATTATAAAGAGAGAGTATTTGTGTGTTTGTAAGAGGCAATCTCAGGAAACTATTTAATATATTTAAATAATTCTTTCATCATTGGAAAGTGTAGTTCCTTTAGATGGACGTAGGCTTTATGTCATTACAGAAGCTCGTGAATTAATCGAGGACTGAACACAAATGTATATAAAGTAGGACTAAACAGAACCTTACGCATAGAAAACTTTATATATTGTCGAAACTAATAATTATATGTACTCCAGGGACCTCGGTTCCCGGGATCGATACCCGGCCCTGAAACAATTTTTCCCTTGTAATTATTCAAATCTGCTTTACAGGAAGCTTTACCTGAAAAACCAGATTTGCATAATATATACGTCACTGTGTACGTTAACAGAAAACCACAATTCCAAGTCACATAGAGACTGTGTGCACTCGATGTGGGTCTCTGGCGTTTCGTCAGCCCACGCGAGTTGTGTGGATATAAAGGGAGGAGTTGAACGGTGTCGGGTGGAGTTCCTGAGTAGCTCAGTTGGCAGAGGACTGGTACGTTCAACCAGAGGTCCCAGGATCGATACCCGGCCCCGGAACAATTTTTCCCTTGTAATTATTCAAATCTGCTTTACAGGAAGCTTTACCTGAAAAACCAGATTTACATATATGTACTCCAGTTAAATTTAATGGTATTTGAAGGTACCGTACTGAAATTTGATGTCTGATTTGCGTTGCGTTTTTTATGAAAGAATGAAAGTCAGAAATGGAATAATTTTACAAATGAATGGGTTATTTATGAAAGGGCCTAAGTCTTGATTACCAAATTGTTTGCAACTTAAGAAAAACTGCTTACAGAACGAAATTTTGAAATTAAGGCTGAACTAAAAATTGTATCATAAATTCTACTAAGCATTAGAGTGTGAAACCTAGTCCTCTTCATATCTAAATCAATATATCCACACCCAAAGAGCAGTATTACATTACAAACTCATTTTCACAAAATTAGCGACTTAGGCCCTTTCATAAATAACCCATTCAAATATACACGCGGCACATATTAAGTATTAATTATTCAGTAACATAACAGTACATATTGCTTAATTACGTATTTGGGTGAGCTAGGGTAATGTATAGGAGGTAACAGTTCTAGAAAGTGCACAATACTCCATATTGAATAATTAACAAACCAACATCTTTAGCATGACTTGTGGTTTGTAGGCCATCTCAAACCCCAAACTCCACCCCTCTGAGCGCGAGATCTTATATACTCGGCCAGTTATTGCCGAATGTTACAATAAAAACAATTAACAACATAGGTATTTCAGTCATAACGTCATACAGTAACATATGAAATTATGAATTAATTACATAATTGAAATAGGCTATTTATTTATAACAAGTGCAGCGAAGCGCTCGGGTATGGCTAGTATAATAATAAGTATAACAACTTCTATATACTGTAGTGTCGGACATCCAGTGTTGTAAATAGGTCGATGTTCACACGCAATCGAAATTTCTAAAAAAGAAAACAAGTTGCAACTTGAGTGGCATTAGAAAAAATAAAGATATGTGTAAAAAATCCCAACCTATCTATGCTGGATGTCCGATAAAAGATTATTGTTTTTGAAAACTCACCTATTTCAATTACCGTTGAGTCTGCATTTTATGGTTGACAGGCCAAGACGTGAATCATCAAGATGCAGCAGTCTGTTCCTTTGTTTAGATTTCACTATATGGTAGCAAATGCTGATTCCCTCAAGTATGACGTTGAAAACAGCAGTTCCAAACGTATTTTTAGTTTATTTGAGACCATCGACTGATTTGACAAAACATTTCCGCATAAAAGACACTCAGGAGTTTGTTTATATTCATCTCCAAGCCACGTAAAACCATATTGCAAATATTCATCACAATATTTACTAAACGCGGTGCGTTTTTGTGAACCATGAGAGGAATTTTCGCTCACATTATTTACGAATTAAAAATTTGTTCATGATAAAATCTAAATAAAGCACTTTTGATAAAATAGTCGCACTACCACCTCTCACACGTAAGTTATTGAAACTGACCAATATGTTCTGACGATTCTAAACTCTGTTTATTACTAAGTGGGAAGAATAAACGAATTACTAAGCATTGTTGCAGGTGTTCACTTTCATTCGAATTATCGCCAGGCAGAAAAATTAATCTGAGCATTGTTGCAGGTGTTCACGTTTCATTGGAGAAGTCTGTCTCAAAATAAAATATACCATATCAAAGACTGCGTTGTAAATAAAAAATGCGTTGTAAAGACATTTTCTGGATGGCATAAAATTTAGTTTGTGCGAGATCGTGCCTATTTGCTTGCTTTCCGCACAAAACCAATACGCGGTAAGTGTGAAATACCACATTCAGTATTCCCAACGTAACACACATAACAATTTGCCTCTTCTTACCGCTTAAGCGCCATATTCATTTTACTGCTTTAGGCTTTTAACATATTATTTTAGAGACATTTAACATAGTAATAATTATAAATTGGAAACTTACCACTGCAATTTTACCTAAATTGCACTGTTAATTATTGTTTTTAAATATTTGCAAAAATTAAGTAAACTCTACAACACCACAAAAGTTACTGCATTTGTAATGCAAGTAACATTAAGGAAGCCGTGAAAAAATCAACAAGATTCCAGATGCCGATGTTATTACTGCAATATGTTATATAAATAATATTGTTAAAATATTAAAATGAAAAATAAATCATTACATAACCTTACCGTTTGTTTTAAGTTCGCATTTATAGACTGGGGGGGAAAAAAGACAGACGTATATCACGGCCTGCTGGAATATAGGTAGTAAGCACAGCAAACATTTTATAGGAACAATTTGAATATCGATATTTTTGTTTTTAAAATTTGCCGTCATTGAACAGAAACCAAGATGGAGATTTCATTGCAACTAATTAGAAATTCCTCTTTCAGGTATGTAATAAACTATCTTCGCACAAAATAATGTACGATGCACGAGCGGTATGTTTGTTTTCATGTTCTCGGAATTTAAAAAAGCTCAACTACGTTTCGCTTTTTCAATATTTTCCTCGAATATGAAAACATCAACATACCGCTCTTGTAACGCATATTACTATTTCAATTCCATAATTTCGCGACGCACTCCATGGGGCTGTGCGACACAGCGGTTGAGAACCACTGGTGTGATGTACATACATACAGTACACCGCCTGACGAACTAAGAGTAAACACATCTCAGTACTAGTTAGTAGCGACATCTACAGGGACATCATTTTATTTTTACTTCAATTTTTATTGTACCTGAGTTTTTGAATGTACTTCACTCCCACCCCTTCTACTAATGAAGTTCAACAGTCCTCCACACAGATCAAAGACCGCATATACAGTCGTAGTAATCTTACTGTCATAGTAAACAGTACGTTCCAAAAATATGTTCACGTTTTCCAATGACGAAAGAACTTTCAATATTGAATCATTTTCGCACAGGTACTGTCGTCCATTTGCCTACGTCGCATTCCGGTTTTCGCCACCAGCTTCTATTCGCCTCTCTTTAAAGGCTAGTGGCTGCGCTGTCTTAGCTCTTTTCTGAGAACATTAATTTCTGTTAGGAATTGGACATCTACGTAATATTATACCCATACAACTGGTTAAAATAACTTAAATAAAAGGGCCTCGTTAAGTAATTAACTGTCACGTGATTTCCCTCCTTTCTACGATCCTGCGACATAACCACTTGGACGGACAGTAGATAGTATGTCTGAGTAATTTTATCTTTTCGGATCGGGCGTGAAGATTGAATTTACAGTATGTATGGTACTCTTTTATAGAGTAGGTACAGAATTATTTCAACATGAGTTACTATAGTCCCGACGCTGTTATTTCCGGCGTGACTCCGCCTCTTTGCTTACGTCTTAGAAAGTGAAGCTCTATAAAGTCTAGGTAGGTAGTATCATTCGCCATTTTTGTTCTTACGTTGCCGAGCTACCATACGAGGAATCTATTTGCCACACCGTTAAACATTATCATGTCGTAGCTTCTATGATAATAAATCAAACGCAATGTAGTTCAGCAAATAAATGAGCGGCAAATAACGTCTTCGTGTGCTTTCTGCGAACGCCAACGAAAGAGCTGAAATGGCGGGCGATTATATTAAGTATTTATCGAGCCTTAAGAAATGAATCAGCGAATCACAAGACGCACACATTTAAATGTAGCCGACCTGCAATGCGATTGGCTGCCGGAAATTAGAGCGACGGGACTATAATACGAAGGACGAAACTGATAATTGGAATTACACACATTAGAACTGAAGCCTGTATCGAAATGAACCCCCACCATTTTGAAAAATGTGTTTAAATATCCATATTATGATTGTTTTTCAATTTAACTTCATTCTATATAGTGTACGCTAATGTGCTGTAGACAGTATAATATACACTGCATAATGAATACGTCCGAATGGATAGCTCAGTTCGTGAGTAAAAACACTCAATGTTAATACTATACTGTATTTTGATTATACAAAAACCTAATGAAAATTATCAAACTCAAAAGCGCAATATTTCCTAGTTTACGTAAATGGATGAACTACTTTTCTTCGCTCCTATATCTAGTAAAGTGATTTGTTTGTACAGGGACATCACTTTATTTTTACTAACATTTTTAACATTAACCTGGCTATACTCGGAAACACTGTTACCCCCCCCCCTTTCCATTACAGGAGTTTGGAGTTGCTAGTGCAATATGTAAACAAATCATTTTACTAGCTATAGGAGGAGAGAAAATTAGTGTATCCATTTATGTTACAGGGAAATATAGTGTTACGATTTTCAGTTTGGTCATTACTTTACAGTATTTTATAAAAAAAAACAGTAGAATAGTAACAATTTTTTTCACAAACTCAAGTCTTCAGACGGTTATATGCATTATGTAATGTCTACTTTATTCAGCATATTAACGGTCAGCGCGTCTGGCCGCGAAACCAGGTGGCCCGGGTTCGAATCCCGGTCGGGGCAAGTTACCTGGTTGAGGTTTTTTCCGGGGTTTTCCCTCAACCAATACGAGCAAATGCTGGGTAACTTTCGGTGCTGGATCCCGGACTCATTTCACCGGCATTATCACCTTCATATCATTCAGACGCTAAATAACCTAGATGTTGATAAAGCGTCGTAAAATAACCCAATAATAAAAAAAAAGAAAATTCAGCATATTACTAACCTAATTTATTCCTGAGAATTTTGTGAGCACTTCCGTAAGAAACCCCAATTTCTACAGATAACTTCTTGACCGACTTATTACGACCACGCTGCATCCTTCCTCTAGCATCTTCTACAGCATCTTCTGTCACCTTTGTTGGCCACCTTACACTTTTCTTCCTTTCTGTACACTCTGTTACTCTAAATTTATCTGCCAGATAAATGAATTTCTACGAAAATATTCCTTAATGATATAATCAGGAAATTGTGAAGAAAAAAAAACTGTTGTTCACATTCGGTTACATTGTAATTCCAGTTTCCATCATCGTCCTTCATACCTACAATTAGTAAAACAAAACTCTTGTTTAAATAATGCTGTTAAGTACCGTACCATATTATAGGGTACCGTACTTTCGGTAACTCTAATCTTCACTTGTGCTCAGTCCACACAGATAAATTCAGTTATCCTACACACCATACTTGTGTGAAAATAAACTTGAATAATATAAGCTTTTTCTTCTATAGAAAATGCAACATATTTCTGAAACACACTGTACTCTGTACTGTTTATTTCACTGCTAGCAACAGCGGCTGTAAGTTTGTGTGACTGACGTTAGCAAGGATATTAGTGAAAGGGGTGGGAGTCAAGTACATTTAGAAACGCAGGTACAATAAAAATTGAAGTAAAAATAAAATGATCTCCCTGTACATGACGCCAGTGTCATCGAACTCCAGAGCAACCTTTAATCCAAAGGTATGGTCAGGTTAATATTACAAATGTTAGTAAAAATAAAATGATGTCCTTGTATAAGATCGCACTCAGTGCATAGAACTGGGAGTCCCAGGTTCGATCCTCGGCGTCGGAGCGAATTTTTCTCCATTAATAACAAATGATAAATTTGACATATTTTCCTCCTAGTACTGCAAAATTAGTCAAGTTCCTCCTATATCATTTAATGACACCCATCTTCTTACGGAAGTGCACTTTATAATACCCGATGGAACTTCTGCAAACAAATTAAACGAAGTCGGTCAATCGGTTAACTGTGGGTGAGGTTGTGAGCCGCCCTTAATTACAAGCAGAAGCGAGCGCGCTAACATTCTGTTAAGAAAGCTAAACAATCGTTACGAGTTTTTTCATTAAAGTTTTAACAAGGCCGGCTCGGAGTTTTAATGCTGTGAGGGCAGGACATTATCTGCACCGGGGTGCGTGATCTGCCCCCTGCAGAATATTAAACAGCTGTGCGGTACAGTCCCTTCCTCTACAATACCATTAAGCTTACTTACATATGGGGTTTTAATTTTTGTTGACATAAAAGGCAGAACAACTTGGATAACCTACCAAAACAGCGCGCGGCTGCGCGAAAGATACAAACGTGTGTTTGATAGCCTATTCGTATTTTAGTGAAATTGCGAGCTAATCTATGGGATGATGAACGTCTACTTTAGTTCAGCGCCATCACAGTAATAGTAATAATTTATTTATTTATTTATTTATTTCGAATATTAATGTGCAAAACAACAGCACAAAGCCAATTACAGTTTAGCACAAAATAAAAAACAAAACAAAGCAGAAGAAATGATTATGAGAATGAATGGCAGAAAATGGCAGTGAGATAAAATACAATCAATATAATGGTCAACATTAATCATTCACCAAATGCAACAAAATAAATGACAATATCTAACAAATAATAAAAGATATTAAATAACAAGTAAGGAATATCATGCATAAGTAAAATCAAATCAGATCTTGGAAATTGGCACTTTTAATACATCTGGCTATTGGAGAAAGGGATTTAAATAATTTAGTGAAGAAAATTCTTTCACCACGAAAACCTTTCACGGGAATTCTAAGGTAGGTGTTATGTATAAAACAATCACAATCAATTACACCATTAATAGCATTATTAAAGAAAGTGTAATCAATATTCTGACGTCTCGAATACAGACTGGTACAGTTAAAATATTTACTAGATAGTTCATAATTTAAAGAAGAGGAGTTGGGTACAAATCTGAACGCACAAAGAGAAATGAATTTTCTTTGGATATTTTCTAGTTTAGCTGAACCAGTAGACGTAATAGAGTTCCACGCAACAGATGCATATTCTAATTTAGACCTTACTAAAACATAATATAATGTAAGTAGTGTATCAGGAGAGGAAAAGGAATAAGTAATAGACCTAATGAGACCAAACATTCTTAGTGAATGATTAAATAAGTGATCAACATGGTCATGAAAGTATAATTTAGAATCAAGATATATACCGAGGTCCTTTATATAATAATAATAATAATAATAATAATAATAATAATAATAATAAAAACAATAATATCTTTTTTCTTTCTATTCGTGGCGCGATAGCCTATGAAGTTCCAAGACCTCGCATCCACATGCCTCAATAGAGATGAACGATTTGCCAACCAGAATGGAGATGTCATGTGGTTAGCACGATGATCCCCCCACCCGTTACAGTTGCCTTTCGTAGCTGGATTTCGCTATCTTCGCTATCTATCGTATCATAGCTTCCCAAGTTCATCACAGTGCTGGGTGAACATCTGTCCCATACACCGGCCGAAATTTCATGAGAAAATTTCTTCCCTCATGAGGATTCGAAGCAGCGCGCATTACTTGCAGCGAGTTCTAGACAAGACCACGACGCCACGGCGCAGAGCCATAATGTATGGTATAGTATTTAAAGAGAATCTGGCGTAGAAAAAGAGTAAGTTTTTGACCGTATTATATTCCCGACATTCTTATTTGCGTGATCGCACGTCATCGTCATCGTCATCGTCATCGTCATCGTCATCATCAATCACAGGGATTAGGCCTATTTGGTCTGTTCCGTCTTCAAAGTTTATGTCGTCTATCCATCTTGTTCTTGGTCTACAAACATTTCTGTGCTCTTGGTTCATAGTTCAGTATTACTTTAGGTAACCGGTCGTCATTCATTCTTCTTACATGTTGGTACAAATTATGTTTTTGTTGTTGTATTTTCTCAGCCAAATTAAAAATATTTAGTTGTAGTATATTTTTGTTCTTTTGATGATCTAAAAGAGTGAGACCAGCAACACTTCGGAGGAATTTCATTTAGCTAGTTTCAATTTTCTTTTTAGTTGCTCGGTTTATAGACCAGTTTTCTGAACCATAGGTTAATAGTGGGACAGCTAACGTTGTATAAAATTTTAGTTGTGTTGAACGTTGTGTTTTATTTTTTAAGGTCCTTCGTATTGTTCCACACATCTGTTGAAATTTACTCATTTTATTTTTAACGTCTTGTTCTTTTAAGTATGATATATTGCAGCCTAAATAGTTAAATGAGGATACCGCACCTGTTCTATGTTTTCATGTTTTAATAGTAATATGCGTTACAAGAGCGGTATGTTGGCGTTTTCATGTTCGAGGAATTTCCGAGAACATGAAAACAAACATACCGCTCGTGTATCGTACATTATTTTGTGCGAAGATCGTTTATTACATACCTGAAAGAGGAATTTCTAATTAGTTGCAATGAAATCTCCATCTTGGTTTCTGCTCAATGACGGCAACTTTGGAAAACAAATATATCTATCTTCAACATTGTTCCTATAAAATGTTTTCTGTGTTTACTATATTCCAGCAGGCCGTGATACACGTCTGTCTTTTTTTTCCCCCAGTCTATGATGAGTCTGGAATCTTGTTGATTTTTCCACGGCTTCCTTAATGTTACTTGTATTACAAATGCAGTAACTTTTGTGGTGTTCTAGAGTTTACTTAATTTTTGCAAATATTTAAAAACAATAATTAACAGTGCAATTTAGGTGAAATTGCAGTGGTAAGTTTCCAATTTATAATTATTACTATATTGAACGTCTTTAAAAATAATATGTTAAAAGCCTAAAGCAATAAAATGGATATGACGCTTAAGCGGTAAGAATTGGGAAATTGTTATGTGTGTTAAGTTGGGAATACTGAATGTGGTATTTCACACTTACCGCGTATTGGTTTTGTGCGGAAAGCAAGCAAATACGCACGATCTCGCACAATACTATTTTAAGTCTTCTGCGATCAACTCCTTCGAAGGGTTGTTTTTGTTTTACGATTAGAAATTTTAAGATTATATTTTTCTATTATTAATTGCAGTTGATAAGCTGCCATCTATGTATAAGTCATCCTCCGATTCTGCCATTAAGATCTGATCGTCAGCAAAAAGTATATGAGCTAATTTTCAAAACGTCTCTTGTTCACTTGATAACGAAAATGAGCTTCCTGTGTTCACGCATTCTTCAAATACAACTCTACATACAACTGTTATGATTTGGCTTCAGAACTCCCTCTAAACCACAAAAATATTTGAAAACCATGTTGGGTCCGATAAGCTGTGTAATAATATTCAAAATGTATTGTTACAACTGTCAAACTTATCAGTATACACAGATGCTATTTGTACATATTTATATTTAAAGAACCATCTTCAGATCAAATAAATAAATCTACAGAGTACTTTATATAATGCAAACAATCAGTGAAGTATGTATTTTTTATTTTATTGGGTTATTTTACGACGCTTTATCAACATCTAGGTTATTTAGCGTCTGAATGAAATGAAAGTGATAACGCCGGTGAAATGAGTCCGGGGTCCAGCACCGAAAGTTACCCAGCATTTGCTCGTATTGGGTTGAGGGAAAACCCCGGAAAAAACCTCAGCCAGGTAACTTGCCCCAACCGGGATTCGAACCCGGGCCACCTGGTTTCGTGGCCAGACGCGCTGACCGTTACATGGGAAGTATGTATAAAGTTAAAAAAGAAACATAATGGATATCAGTAATACATATAAATGTCATTGGTTAAAATAGCTTAAAATAGAATAAAAACACAGAACATTAAAAACTGTAATAAAGGAAATTAGGCTTATCTATATCGTATTTTAATGTACCGAAGTACATATGATATTTCCATGCAGATATTCTGCGTCATCATATGATGAAAGAGTAATGGAACGGAGAAAAATTCTCTCCGGCGCCGGGATTTGAACCCGGGTTTTCAGCTCTACGTGCTGATGCTTTATCCACTAAGCCACACCGGATACAACTCCGACGCCGGTCAGAATCGTCTCAGATTAAGCTCCAACTCTTGGGTTCCCTCAAGTGGCCGCCCTCTGCACTACGTCATAGATGTCTATGAACGCAGGACCGAAGTCCACGCATGTGCAGAGGTGCACTCGATATGAGTGACTAGTTGGCCGGGATCCGACGGAATAAGCGCCGTCTTAATCTGAGACGATTCTAACCGGCGTCGGAGTTGTATCCGGTGTGGCTTAGTGGATAAAGCATCAGCACGCAGAGCTGAAAACCCGGGTTCAAATCCCGGCGCCGGAGAGAATTTTTCTCCGTTCCATTACTCTTTCATCGTTATCTATATAGGGTGAGCTTTAAGTCCACCAACAAACTTGATGGGGTAATTTCTGACTGAAAATGGAGCACAAAAGTTCATATCACCTTGTGTCCGGAAATGCATAATTTCCACGGTAGATGGCACTGACGACATTCTCTCATAACTTGAAGTGTGCGTTTTGTGTGTTGCAGAGAGTGTGAATTAAGCAACGTAGAATCACAGTGGTCCGGTATTCGTTCCAGGAACAAGCCGAGATGGTGTTCGTGTATGGCCAAGCAGGTGAAAACGGTCGAGAGGCAGCACGGATGTACAGTGGAACTCCACAAATAGACGCTCACTCTCGTGTACTTCACGATACAAGGTAAGTCAACGCATCCTGTCCCGCGCTGCACAGGGCTAACCAGTTGAACCAGTGCAGTAGTATGCAGATACTCGTACACGTTGGCAGCAAGGCAGGGAACAAAAAATGTGTACTTATGTTGAAGCAGAAGTTACAAATATTGGAACGGTTAAAAAAGGTGAATCAATCAGAGCCATCCCTCAAGAATCTGACATTTCGATCAGACCAGTGCATAGGATAAAACAAAATTGATCTAATTACGAAGCATCCTGTAGTGATTATAAGAAGCTCTGTTATTATCAGTTGATTGTAGGATGAAAACACAGCTTGTTTTGTGTATTTCCTAAATTTAATCAATAGGGATGATTTATGTTCTCTCTTGAAGGGTATACGCCATTTTAAAATAATTTAATACACAAACACAACTATTACAAGAAATGCTCAATAAGTTTTTGTAGTTTTATTCTCTTCGGCTCTAATCAACAATAACAAAAATGTAGGTTGCCAGGTGACGATAGAAAAGAAAAGATGCGAAGACGAATGTGGTGTATAAACAATTGAATGCTCTTTCATATTTAAGTATAAAAATATAGGGGTGCCATTTGAAATTTCAAAGTAGGAGTGGCTGGGGATGCGAGGTGAAATCTAAAATGCAATTTAGCCTTGTTTAAGACTTCCCCCTTGATATCTAAATTTACGTGTTTTTTTTTTTTTTTGGTTTAAATTGAATTCAATTTAATTAACTAGTTATTTAGAGTGGGAAGTTTTGAAATGAAAGCCCCGTATGTAGATATATTTAGAGAGATTTTCCTCCAGAAGTTATTTTATGTTTCAGATGTATCACGTATGTATTATATTTAATCACGGATTTGTTTTGTTATATATTTTGCATATACTACAACATATTATTTAAAATCATATACGTTAATTATCTATGTTTCGGTCCGCACGCCATAAAAAACATTGTACAGTCCTTATGTTTACCAATGTCCGCAGTACTCCGTAGAAAGACAGCGTTCGTACCTCGTCTCGCACACGGACCCTTGCTGTGTCTATTTGTGGAGTTCCACTGTACCGAGCCACGTACCCTGACAGACAGCACCACCCACATCACACAACATTTGGACTCATTTTTCGGTACATCATCTTGTTCCTGGAATGAATACCGGACCATTGTGCTTCTACGTTACTTAAATCACAATATCTGCGACATACAAAACGCACACTGCAAGTTATGAGAGAGACTGTCAGCAGTGCCATCTACTGTGGAAACTATGCATTTCCGGACATAAGGTGATATGAACTTTTGTGATCCATTTTCAGTCAGGAATCACCCCTTGAAGTATGTCGGTGGACTTAAAACTAACCCTGTATACAGAGCTTTCATTTCAAAACTTCCCAGTCTAAATAACTAATTATTTGAATTGAATTCAACTTAAACAAAAAAACACGTCAATTTAGATATTGAGGTGGAAGTTTGAAACCAGGCTTAATTGCATTTTAGATTTCACCCCATCCCCCAACCACTCCCACTTTGAAATTTCAAATGGCTTCCAAACCTGTGGAGTAACGGTTAGCGCATCTGGCCTCGAAACCAGGTGGCCCGGGTTCGATTCCCGGTCGGGGCAAGTTACCTGGTTGAGGTTTTTTCCGGGGTTTTCCCTCAACCCAATATGAGCAAATTCTGGGTAACTTTCGGTGCTGGACCCCGGCATTATCACCTTCATCTCACTCAGACGCTAAATAACCTAAGCTGTTGATAAAGTGTCGTAAAATAACCTATTAAAATAAAATAAAAAATTCAAGTGGCACTCCTATATTTTTATACTTAAATGTGAAAGAGCATTCAATTGTTTACACACCTCATTCATTTATTTCACATCTTTTGCCTGGCAACCTGATAAGAAACAGTTTATTTTGCACTAAATCAAGTGTTCAAAATGTGTTCCATTGTCGGCCAAACAGTTAATACAGTCTATTTTGGAACTCCTCGTGAACGTTTTGGTGTGTTTCCTTACTAATTCGAGAAGCAAATATGTAAATAAATTATTATTCAACAAGATCCTAGTGTATAGGGAGTAGTGTCTTGCATTACAGGCGTTATGCTCGGTTCAAGTTTGTCGAGTACGGCGAAGTTCGATATTCGTCGATATTCGCTCTGCAGAACGAGGCCTGTCGTATTTGTTCCACTTAATTATAAAAATATTCGCTGTCCTTCACTCATGTTTTAAGCCCTTAAGAATTGTAGCACATATGTTGTGATTAGTTTTTCATTTGAAATAAGACGAAGTTTTTAATGTCTTGGTTGCCTTTCTCATGTTCGAACATTGCAAGATACTAATAGGGATGGACTCGTTCATACTTTTGAGTTTATCGAATATGACATAAGCATTTCCGGGAAACCGAAGTTGAATTTTCATTCTACAAAATCCTGTCATTTTTTTTTTGTATTAGTGTAGCATATAGACGTTATTCTTAAAAAAATATGGTTCTTTCAGTATAACAGTAATACTTGTAATGGTATTATTTATTGAGTCCCTATACTATATTTTTATTGAGGTTTTACTATATCTGACCATGGTACCAGAGACCGGAAGTTCAGACATTATGAATCATTAAAATAGGCAGGCAAAAACGCATCATAAATAGCTAAAATAGGCAGGCAAAAAGGCATTATAAACAGCTAACATACGCAATAAAAGTAAATTACAAATCCTTGCACTTTCCACAAAGGGATTTCGGCAGCAAGAAAAGCTTTACATCAGTTGAATGCAAATTGAGGTTTTCGACTCGATGTTGCAATTATTGTTGGAAGCAAAGAAATCTTCTTCCCAATAGCCTTGGAAAGTGCATTTTTGTGTTTGGTTGTCAGTGTTGCCAACGGTTGTTCATATAATCCCGCTAGATGACTTTTCGAAAACCCGCGATTTTCTAACAAATATCTCTAGATTTTAATGTGTACTTATTATTATTGTTCAATTTTACAACAACAACAACAATAATAATAATAATAATAATAATACTAATAATAATAATAATAATCATCATAATAGTAATGGTCAAGATAAAGCATCCACCTGCCAATGTAACGAATACTGCACACTTTTATCATTGCCAATATGACGCTATAAACCAATTTTGAACACGTCTTATTGCACTATATATATATATATATATATATATATATATATATATATATATATATATATGTTACCGTTAAAACCCGAAATCCGACAAAACCCAGTTCCCACTAGTAAAAACTAGTTTTAAAATGTAGGTACATAAATAGAAAGCGAATTTTCGTACGATCTAGAATCAATGACAGGTTGGATTTGGTTTGTTTAGGTTTTTGTTTTGTTTTTTAGGCTTTTACCAAACAAAAACCTAAACAAATCAAACTTAACCTGTCCTTGATTCTAGAGCGTACGAAAACTCGCTTTCTATCTGTATTTGCTTAAACTTGTTTTTACTAGTTGAAACTGGTTTTGACGGATTTCGGATTTTAACAGTAACATACATATGGAATTATCACTACATTAACGCATACATTATTTCACAAAATACACACTGAACGAATTAAATGTAATTATGAAAGCAGCCAATAATGCTAATATGAATTTCATTTCAGAAACTTCAAAGATTAAAAACCGCTAGTATTCCCGCTAAGCGGGATAATATAATTTTACCCGCGAGACTGTTATCCAAAAAAAGCTAGATTTAGGGGGAAACACTGTTGGCTGTACTGATATGTTGCTACATGAAATATTTACAACAACGTCGCAATGAAAACTGAAAGAAAAATAACCGTTAAAAATTACGTTAGACTCGCACTCATTGTTGCCTTGTCAAATAAACACCAGCGATAATTAAAACGCTTACTGTTATTATCGCCGCGCTCTCATGGTTAACATTCGGCAGGTTTTTGAGCGGCTCGTGCATAACATTCGGCAGGTCTTTGAAATTTAATTGTATTATTGTTTTCAATTTCTTATGTCGCAGCTCCAATCACTCGCCTCAATTTCAATATTGCAACCAATAAGCTGCTTCTCTTACTAATGACACCTACTTGTCTAGTCCACGTGGACTAAAACCGAGGTTGCAATGTCTTTTCCTGAGGACGAACATTAAGGTATGTGATGAAAATTATTATTAACCCTGCGTTACTCATGTTATAAATATTCTCACCATTGCTCAGGTGGGGTTTCACATACCCCATTTTAAATAACTAATATATTTTTCCGCAAGTTTCAGAAATCAGATAAACGCAATTAAGTATACTATTATTAGTTCACTAAAACAATTTCTTAAGTGAACTCTTCTGGATGTGATTGAAAAGTATACAGATGCACAGAGTACACACTAGCTCCATCTCTTAGATTTTCGTTGAAATATACGCACCCGGGTTTACCACACCCCACCTGAGTAATTCAGGGTTAAAGAGTTATTAAGAATTAAGAATGTCAACATACTCGTATATGAAATAGTAATAATAATAATAATAATAATAATAATAATAATAATAATAATAATAATTTTTATGCTCGATCATGCCGAAATGTAGTAATTATACACCTGGTAGCAGAACTTTAATGCATGTCATTAAAGTACACCTACTCATTAAAGGTCAGGTCTTTCAGCCAATGACGACTCAGGTTACAACTGTTCTACCGTTATAAAAACGCAAGTATCGATTATTCTCGGATATGCAATCGAAAGAGAATTAGCGAAAAGTCACGGAGGCTGGAAATCCAATACTGTCGCAGAAGGTAATGTTCTGTTACTATAATAATTAGCGTTAATTGTAAATAATATTCAAATAAATTCAATTTGTCATCTCGTTTTTCAATGTCTAATTTAATTTCAGTGTTATCTCTGTAGGTTCTTATGGCCTAGCAAGGTCAATGTGAACATCTGTTCCTCGGAAAAAATCAATACTTTCGCGTCTGCGCACATCTCACAACATACGGGACATTGGCCAAGGTCAGATACAAAGGAAATTAATAATATCAAGTTAGAAATATGGTCGAGCATAAAAAGTCGTATGAAACTCGCCTATAATGGTAATTAAGAAGCTCGTATGAAAATTATGAAACTCGCTTGCGCTCGTTTCATAAATATCCATACTCGCTTCTTAATTACCTTCATTATAGGCTCGTTGCATAATGTACTATTATTTTATAGGGTTAGTTTACGACGCTGTATCAACATCTAGGTTATTTAGCGTCTGAATGAAATGAAGGGGATAATGCCGGTGGAATGATTCCGGGGTCCAGCACCGAAAGTTACCCAGCATTTGCTCGTATTGGGTTGAGGGAAAACCCCGGAAAAAACCTCAAACAGGTGAATTGCCCCGACCGGGATTCGAACCCGGGCCACTTGGTTTCGCGGCCAGCAACAATCGGTCGGCAAAATGATGTCTTCAAAGCACACCGCACGTTATTGTATGATGCTGACATATTATAATAACTATGAGGCCACGGCGATAATAAGCTTATACATTTTTGCACGGCAGCACTCATTGTTGCAAAGAGAATATGAACTGAAAGACAATAATATAAATTCGGTGAAGTCACTTTCATTGTAGCGGTTATAGAAATAAACTAGAATGTACCTGTAGGCAATTTTTAATAATAAATAATAGATAAGTAATCAAATAAAGGCAAAAAAACATTTATTTTGTAAATTAGGCATTTATATTTAAAAAGGCAGAAAAGGGCAACATAAAACTGTGAAATTTCAATCACAAAGGTATAATTCGTACAGATTTACTTTCAAAATGATGGTAATTTAACACATTTAAAAAAGCATTCTGCCGAAGTTCCGGTCTCTGATGGTTACAATGCCCTCCTCGATTCCCACAATTAAAGAGTATATTTTTAATGGGACATTAGAATTATTTCTCGGTTCCGTAACGGAATGTAACGTTGATTTTCTTCTTTTGTTTTGTATTTTCTACTTTTCTCTCCCTTGCTTGCTTTCTTTCTTCCTTTCCTTTTGTCATTCTACTTTCCCTTTATCTTTTCTCTTGGTCCTTTTTCCCAACGATATATGGCACAGTACTTGTCCTCTGTATATCTGATTTATTCCCCGACAGCGGTTGTCTCCGACCTCTTCGAGCGAGTCTCGGCTCTCCTGGGACTTTGCAGTTTGTCTCGCAACACCCTCAGCGTCGTGCGCAATCGCCCGCTTCAACTGTTTCGTCCGAGTCCCTTTCCCCCGACGTGAGTTATTGCGCGTTCTCGTTATTTTCCGGATCATTTTCCAATTTCCAGCTCAGGAGCTTTTCTTCTCGATAACCTGATCCCCTCTTCCTTCTCGCTTGGAAGCTCTTACAGACTCGTGGTTCGATGCCCTGCGTCGCAAATTTGTTATCTCGACGCCCCTTCTTCATGCCTGTGACACTGATTTGTTTGCGTCTCTCCGCTTAATCCACACTGCAATGGAGTTTGTTCCCAACCCATAGTGAATCTTTCTTCCCTGACACATTAATATAAGGAACTGAATTTTTAAATAATTTTATGACTTAATACAGTGTGTGAACTGTGTAAATACAGAACATTTTACATGTGATATGAATCATGTTCCTGAATAAAATATCTAATAATTCTAATTCTAATATTTATTTATTCATTCAGTCGCCAACGTTTGGTATAGCGCTGGCCTTTTATGTATGTATGTATGTATGTATGTATGTATGTATGTATGTATGTATGTATGTATGTATATATGTATGTATGTATGTATGTATGTATGTATGTATTTATTCACACTGCAATGGGTATATACCCGGTGGCAGTGGTAACTAATTACACTCAATAATGACAATAATAAACTTTTAATTAAAAATACACTTAATAATATTACCAATAATTAATACAAATAAATAATACTAACAATAATTTATAATAATAATAATAATAATAATAACAATAATAGTGAATATCCTAAATTAAATGAAGCACGATCACTTAAAATAACATTTAAAATAAATCTAATTTTTATCTTAAATCTAAGTTCGAACTAAAACCCACGAGTATGATATGTTCATATCTGCACAAGTACCTTTCCACATTACACTCATTTCGCTGTCAACTCACCCACTGCACTGGAACTACGACACATTTCACTGATTCTATCCTGATTTCACTAACACTTCAAAAACATTTCACTGTTCAAATACTTTGCACTGCCACTATAAACTATAAAGCTTCCCTGACAGAGGAACACGTTTCACTGACACAACACACTTCACTGACACAACATAATTCTTCACTGATACAACACTTCAGTAACAAAATATCATTTACATCCTTTACATACTGTGTATAATTATCGTCTATTAGTAAAGTCCTTAAGCCTATTTTGAAATACGTTTTTGGTTGTTGGTAAAGCCTTTAGTAAGTCTGCAGGTAAAGCATTCCAGTCCCTGATAGTACGATTGAGAAAAGAAAACTTTCCAGTGTCCGTCCTCTGTCTTCTTTCCCTCAATTTATGTGAGTGGTCGTTCCTTGAAGAGTAATTTGGCGGTTGCAACCTATTTTTTATTTCTCTCCAGGCAGGCTCACCTCTGTATGTTTTGAACAGTACGCATAATCAAATTCGCATTCCCCTGTCCTTGAGTGTGTCCCATTTTAATGGTGAATTTTTCCGACAACACTTGAGAGCCTGTTTTTGAATCTTTCTTTTATGCTCGAGTTGCTGATTCGATCCCGGCCGAGGTCGTTTTAGATTTACTGGCATGTAAAAGAACTCCTGAGGGACAAACTTCCGGCACACCGGCGACGCTAATATAACCTCTGCAGTTGCGAGCGTCGTTAAATAAAAAATAATTTAAGGGGAGGGGATGGTATTTTTTTAACTTTTTTCCTATTTGGTGAAAAATATTAATTTTTTGTATGTAGAGAGCTCATAGCTGTAGCAACTCAACCAAATATAAATATTAAAAAATATATATTTGGGCTCCAAATTTGAAAAAAGTATACCCAATGCAGAATTGTACTAAAACCGATATATCTAAACCGTCTTTAAAGATAGATTCAAACAGTTTTTTGCAATGTATTTGCAAAAGCATGTTCTACAAACTGTCTGTAACAGAATTTTGATATTAGTCCCTACGTTTGTAAAATAAACAATTAAAATTTAATAACACTTTTCTGATTTCCTTTCTTGCACACAAACAGACGTATTTTTAAAATAAATCAATTAACAAAATTCTGTTACAGAGAAAAGTTTCCTAATAGTCTAAGGAATGTGTGTTCTAAATTTCATGCATGTATCTTTAATAGATCAGAAATTATATCTATTTTTGTCTGGCAATGTAGCAAAACAAAAAATGAAGTTACTGGAAACCGATAAAAGGGAGCGTGTGATTTAAAACTCCATAGCGCAGGAAGTTTAAAAATGACTTCTCAACATCCGATAAGGACACAAATACCCACAAAATGTTATTCAATGCATTTCACACATATCAAATAGTTTTTAAAGAATTTTTTTTTTTTTTTGGAAATTTAATTTACCAGAAACAACAATAAAAGTGGGCGAGTGATTTAAAAATCCATGACGCAGGAAGTTTAAAAATGGCGACTCAACATCCGATAAGGTCACACATACTCACAAAATGTTAGGCTATGAATTCCACACCTATCACAGAGTATTTTAAAGATTTTTTTTTAATTTACTCATTCTTCACCAAAAAATACCATCCTCTCCCCTTAAAAAAATTATTCATTCATTTATTTATTTTTGTGAACATAACAGGCAAAGCCCAATTTATAGTGTTCATGACTTACAATTTACATAATTTAAAGTACATAAACAAGGGAAACGAAACATACTTATTAAACAACAGAAACGAAATAGGAAAGAGAGAAATTAAACAAGGAAATGATAATAAGGTGTGAAAGTATCTTGAAAATAACTAATAATATTCTGAAAAATATGTAATTAATTTATTCTGTATTCAGAAAATTCCATATTGAAAATTTCAATATTCGGATACGAATGCAATTTATTGTATAATTGCAACATTTGGAAAACTGGAGAATTTTCGTGTGATTCAGTATTTGCCTTTGGTACGAAAATAAATTGCGAAATTTTGTTGAAGCTTGGATGCATATAATGTTATATAATAAAAGGTAAAAGGTAAAGGTATCCCCGTAACATGCCATGAAGGCACTTGGGGGGCATGGAGGAAGAGCCCCATGCTTTCCATGACCTCGGCACTAGAATGAGGTGGTGTGGTCGGCACCACGCTCTGACCGCCTTTTACCCCCGGGAAAGATCCGGTACTCAATTTTATAGAAGTCTGAGTGAACCTTGGGGCCGTTCTGAAAGTTTGGCAACGAGAAAAAATCCTGTCACCACCTGGGATCGAACCCCGGACCTTCCAGTCCGTAGCCAGCTGCTCTACCAACTGAGAAAAATAAAAACTAATACAGTTGAACTTATTGTTAATAATTTATTAAGAAAGTTTAAAGAATGCCAATTGCGTCTATTTACAAACTAGTGAACTGGAAATGTTGAAGCATTGTATCATAACTAAACGACATTTCATACAAGTTGAGAGGATGCGAAGGGCTTTCTTTCCCCTTCTACTTGCCCTGAGTTCGTCAGTAACAGACCGGTAGCTGTTACCTCTTATACCTGCACCCCCCAAGCTGTACACACAAGAAAATAAAATATTAAATAAAATACATAAGTGGATATAAAATACAGTGACACAGATGTTTGACAATTACATGTTTGAGTATATTTTAGTGTCGTTCTTACAATATTTTCAACTAATAAAATTAATTAAATCAAGGGATGTCAGTTTGTATTATGAAGTCAGGGGGGAGCGACACAGTGTTGATTGTCTTGTTGTGTATGCTTAGAGTAGCAACTAGCGGTGAAGAAAACACTTATCTTCTGCTTTCAGTGGCTTTTTAATGTGCCAGTTGATATAAACAACAATAAAATGAAACAGAAACGCTTAGTATAGATTTTCGAAATATAGAGTAGCGGTAAACATTTTCAATAATATGAGTTTTCACTATGTTCAAAGTCAATTATACGAACGTTAGTAAGATAGACAGTAGCATCTTCCCCTTCACGGATGGTAAAGAGTGTGAGTAGAGGGGAAAGCCTATCAGCGAAACTGAAATGGGGATTAGGGCCGTGACATCGGTATATTTGTATTAGTCTGAGGTGAACATAAGACGCCGGACAGAATGTAATCGACGTGTTTCAAGTAGAGGCAGCGGAAGCGAATTTGACACACGCCTAAGCAAGCACGTTCCGTGTTTTTGTATATGATTATTGCATATTATAAAATCAAGACAATACAATCATTGTATATAAGGGTTAATATTGGAAAGGTCTAAAATGCTGGTGAGGTTGAGAATAATTGTTGGAAATCACACTTAAATTGTCACAAATGTGGCAAAACATAGGTCTGAAAAGATGTTTTTTTAATATCTAGAGTTTTGCATTACAGTTTAGAATGCCGAAAACGTATACGGCGTACAATTTTTCTTTCCCTATATTTAACCGTTACATTAATTTATTTATCACATCAATTCCGTACCTTATTTTTCTTGCATGTTGTTCACTGGTTTCGGTTGCTGCTGCAATAAACAACAACATTCATTTTCAAAGTTTCAAATGAAAATGACCGCCGAGTGTCGGATAGTATAACCTTGTATGCGGAAAAACTGCGTTCAACATCGGCTGATACCAAGGGCGTATATGTAAAATATTTCATATGATTAATAATTTCACTTCTACATCAAGTTTATAACAAGTACACTTGTCATCTGGCAAAACTCTTGCAATTTTGCATAATGAATTGAAACCACCGTTTTTTTGTATTGCTGTGTTCATTTTTACACACACCTTTTTGCTTATACATCAGAATTTTATCTAGAAACAGAATTATATTGGTTAGTAACTGGATTCCAGATAACAACAGCATACTCTAATTTAGATGGAACAATGCAGCTGAACAACCTGTAGCAGTACATGAATGAAAGAAGACCATCTATGACCCTACAATTCAATACTTTAGAGATTATTATCATATACAGTACAACGACAGATTGAAGTATTTGGACTATTGTTCGGAGCAAGGGGAACCATTCCAAAATTCTCAGTTGAATGTTTTAAGTCTTTTGGAATTCCTTTAAATATTTTGAAAATTATTGCTATAGACTAATGAAATATTCTGTTCAGATTTTACGTAATCACCTGTACACCTAAATTTCCTTATATTCTATTTCATTACTAACAATTATTGAATAAAAGTACTTTCCCAAGGGTAGCTTCCATTTGAAAATAAACATCGTAAATAGTGATAACGCAAATGTTTATCTTTATTTTATTTGTTCAGTATGCTGTGTCTTTTGGCAACCCTTACTGAAGGGCAGCTACCCTTGTGGGATTTATATATAGTTTTGATATTAAATTTACAAGAATTTCTCATGATAAAACCTAAACTTTTATAGGCTAAATTTACAATATCATTAATATGACTAGGAAATGTGAAACACTACTAAATAATATAGGCCTTCCTAAATCGTTATGCTCATTTTCTGCTAGTAAAACATTCGTCTCCAGTTTATATGAAAATTTAGTTGTATTTTTCAATTTAGAAAAGGGTCATATGTAATTTATACAAATTGATCTATATTAAGTAACAATTTTTTATTAATACTGCAAATGTATGTATGAAATACCTTTTTGAAGTATCTTAAAGTATGATATAATTTTGATTTTTTTATGCAATTTAATACAGTTTAATTAGTTTTTCTACAAAAAGAGAAACATTATTATGACCACTGCATACCTAAAAATATAAATTTTTCCATTGCCACTATAAATATTTCATTTTTTATTTTAAAAAGTATTATTTTAATCACAAAACTCATGCGTTATTTTATTAACCACAGTGTACAGAACACGCAGTAAAAATTTCATTTTCCTAGCATAAAAATTGTAGAGCCTTTACACTTGTAACCTGACGAAATGTGCTGAAAAAAAGTGTGAGGAAACAGCTTGTAAACTTTGTATGGAATTGAAGTTCAGGGGTGCAACCGTTTATATGTTGCGTAATTTTTATGATTTCGAGCACCGCAGAGCATTGAAACTGCTCAACATATGAATAAGAGATTGCTGATTCATTTTTTACAAGAAAACGAAAATGTGATTTTTGACTGAAAATTACCAAAATTTCATCCGTCACATTCCTTAACCGTCATCATTGGAACCAAGATTTGACAGATTAAAAAATTGATAAAACGAAAACTCTCTAAGATAGAACTGTGAGATTTTCAACAGTAATCTCACTAGAGGTTTTGATTTATCTAGAGAAAATCGAAACTTTAGTGGGATTTAATTGACTATTACACGATTAGAAGAAAGTATATAAAGATTATAAGTAACGAAGTACTCCAATACAATTTTTTATATATATATATATATATATATATATATATATATATATATATATATATATATATATATATATGTGATAGGTTATTTTACCGAGCGGGCTAGCGGCGTGGTAGAGGGTTGGCCTTGCATTCGGGAGGTCCGGGGTTCGATCCCAGGGGCCGGCAATCCTAGCTGAGTTTTTTCATGGTTTCCTCAGTTATTTCCAGGCTAATGCCGGGATTGTACCTCTTGAAAGTCCGGCCATGGACGGCGATCCTTCCCTTAATCCTTTCATATGTGTGAGTGAATGGTGTGTACTGTCTTAAATGTTTGTGTTTTATCGGAGTTGGCCCTGGCATAGTGTGGTCAAAAAAGTATGTATGTGATTCAATAGCTTAATTCATCTCCCGACAGGTCGCGGCCCTGTAAGGCCCGTGTGGCGTGGGTCGTGTAAATGAACCTAAAAGGGAGAGGTTATTTTACGACGCTTTATCAACAGCTTATATTATTTAGCGTCTGAATGAGATGAAGGTGATAATGCCGGTGAAATGAGTCCGGCACCGAAAGTTACCCAGCATTTGCTCATATTGGGTTGAGGGAAAACGCCAGAGAAACCTCAACCAGGTAACTTGCCCCGACCGGGAATCGAACGCGGGCCACCTGGTTTCGTGGCCAGACGCGCTAGCCGTTACTCCACAGGTGTGGACAATAAAATATTAATTGAATTACGAAAATACAACTGTCTTCAAATGTATTATTATACCAACTCAGCATTGCAAATATTACGCTAGATGGCAGTAGTGTGTTATGATTAGCTGTTTTCTCGTTATCAGTTGTGCCAACTATGGAATCTTCATTGAACTCTGTGGGCGGTTACTAGTCAAGAAGGCTTTGTTGATACAGTTTCATTTTTATTAAAACAGTTGCATTCCACTTCAATTATCCGGATCCCAGTAATCAACGTCACTTGACAGATGATTTTCAATAAATCTTAATATTAAACAATCTCTGATACGTGACTATCCATAATGTCATATAGCAGAAGCTATAACATAACCTAAATAATATAAACAAGTGTTAGAAAAGTTTTAATTAGGGATGATGAAATAAACAAGAAAAGGTTTAAATAGCGACGATGAAATAAAAAAAAAAACATGAGTACAGCCCAGTTACTTTATGGTGACAGCTCGTCGACACGAGAGAGGAGAAGGTTCGACTGTGGGAGGGAGACCGATCCGAGACGGAGGGAATGGAGGGAGGGAAATACAGTCATATCAAAAATGAAGTCTCACGTTGCAGCGTCTGCATAATTTTGAGCTCCTGTCACTGTGTTCACTTCATACTCCGGGACAATAGTCACTAATAATCACTAAAGAAGTAAACTAACATGGAAATACAATGAGCAGCAGTTCGGAACAATAATAAACACTAAAGAAATAAAGTAATGGAAATACAATGAGCAGGAGTTGGGAACAATAATAAACACTAAAGAAGTAAACTAACATGGAAATACAATGAGCAGCAGTTCGGAACAATAATAAACACTAAAGAAGTAAACTAATGGAAATACAACGAGCAGCAGTTTGGAACAATAATCACTAATAAACACTAAAGTAGTAAACTAATGGAAATACAATGGGCAGGAGTTGGGAACAATAATAAACAATAAAGAAGTAAACTAATGGAAATACAATGAGCAGGAGTTGGGAACAATAATAAACAATAAAGAAGTAAACTAATGGAAATACAATGAGCAGGAGTTGGGAACAATAATAAACAATAAAGAAGTAAACTAATGGAAATACAATGAGCAGCAGTTTGGAACAATAATCACTAATAAACACTAAAGTAGTAAACTAATGGAAATACAATGGGCAGGAGTTGGGAACAATAATAAACAATAAAGAAGTAAACTAATGGAAATACAATGAGCAGGAGTTGGGAACAATAATAAACAATAAAGAAGTAAACTAATGGAAATACAATGAGCAGCAGTTTGGAACAATAATCACTAATAAACACTAAAGTAGTAAACTAATGGAAATACAATGGGCAGGAGTTGGGAACAATAATAAACAATAAAGAAGTAAACTAATGGAAATACAATGAGCAGGAGTTGGGAACAATAATAAACAATAAAGAAGTAAACTAATGGAAATACAATGAGCAGCAGTTTGGAACAATAATCACTAATAAACACTAAAGTAGTAAACTAATGGAAATACAATGGGCAGGAGTTGGGAACAATAATAAACAATAAAGAAGTAAACTAATGGAAATACAATGAGCAGGAGTTGGGAACAATAATAAACAATAAAGAAGTAAACTAATGGAAATACAATGAGCAGCAGTTTGGAACAATAATCACTAATAAACACTAAAGTAGTAAACTAATGGAAATACAATGGGCAGGAGTTGGGAACAATAATAAACAATAAAGAAGTAAACTAATGGAAATACAATGAGCAGGAGTTGGGAACAATAATAAACAATAAAGAAGTAAACTAATGGAAATACAATGGGCAGGAGTTGGGAACAATAATAAACAATAAAGAAGTAAACTAATGGAAATACAATGAGCAGCAGTTTGGAACAATATTCACTAATAAGCACTAATGTGGAAATACTCTGAGCAGCAATCGAATCACTATATTTAACAGTTAATCACTAATTAATAATGAAATATATTCATGCGGAAATATCGGTAATGTTCATCAGTGCTTCACTGTTACCTTTCCCACCACCACCACCACCACCACCATCATCATCATCATCATCATCATCATCATCATCATCATCCATGTAAAAGATGGAGCGGCCTTCTTCTCTGTACTTCTTTATTTTCCGCAAATACTGCAAACTTTTGGCTCTAATGCTGTGATGCTCGACCAGAATTTGGCGATTATTTTGTGTGTGTGTTTTTTTCAGTGAAATCCTAATTTCAAAATAACTTTCCTCAAAGTCGATAGTCTTTCAATTTCAAATATATATATATATATATATATATATATATATATATATATATATATGTATATATATATTTTTTAAGTGTGGGCCGCTGTTTCTGTGAAATATAGAACTCGTCCTTTGGTTCGTCTTATGACAGCTTCATGAAAGTTGTCCACAGTTGATTTTGGCGCCGATTATCAGTGTATCTAGCCTCCCTTATTATTTGGCTAACACAGCTCTCAGACACAGCGGTAAACTCTGCTACAAGTTTTCCAACATTTGTTACGTTTTTTCTTCCGACGCTATCTTCATAAAGCGCTACACGTTGCTCACGACTTCTCGCGACTGCGAATGCAATACCCGACCTTTCAGTTTGCTTCTAACAGGCAGTATTTTCACAAACAGAAAATAGCAGTGAATCTAGACAATAAATACTACATACTAAACAATACAAAACAGAAGCACACAACTATTTAAGTAACTAAATGAAATGTACGTAACAAACACACTAAATTGCAATACACAAGACAGTGGTGGTATAGTACTTCCTTAGCGCGACTGTACGCCCACACTAACGCTCCCGAGATGTGACCGCTATCGCACCCAGGGGAAGACTAAAAGGAACACCCCTTCGAACAAACAGTGAACTCGCCCAAACCACTGCGTCGCCAGGCCAGAGCTGTCACCATAAAGTAACTGGCCTGTAATTTTAAAAGGAACAATTATTGAAAGTACAATTTTCAAATTTGAATGTTTTAGTGGTTGGTAGTTCAGTTGATGTTATATTGGACGTGTGGATAAAAGAAATGGAACTCGTTGATATACATACATGGTATATTCCTCAACTTACTCAGGATTTTCGAATGATACTCTTCATTTATTTTTAAATAGGGTTTCAGGGAAGATGCATAGTTATGACCAGTGATCTTTACTAATTCTTGTTCTTGAATGCCAATGCGAGTCATATTTGAAACTGCTGTGCATTGACTGGAGTGGTTTGTAATTTTTTTTTGACGTCCAGACCAGTGCAATTTGAAATGTTGGCAAACATAGAAACAAATGCTAGGGTAGTGATAAAAATAAACAAATGCTAGGGAGGCGATAAAATTAAACAAATGTTAGAGACGCGATAAAATTGTGCGTTAAGCAGCCATGATTGGTTAAAAGACGTCCTTTCGTACCATTTTATTGGTCAAAAGTGGTATGACGTAGTAAAAGTGTAATAGTCACTTGAATATTTCTCTAGTGGTAAGCTACAAGTAGAGTAAATTTGTGGATTTGTTTTTTTATCACGCGGTATACCATGTAAATGAAGGCAAGGTTTTGTATTTGTTATTTAAAAGGGAGTAGCGACTCGATTTTGAACTTTTTCCTCCTTTGACCCACGGGCTTTGAACTTGGACTCGGTCGTGGATAGAAAATGCTTTGCCGATCCAGCTATCTTTGCGCTATAACCAGACTAAAAAATGAAGTGGAGAGAGCGTCGAGGTTGGAGGGTGTCCCCGCACTTGGTTTCTAATTGCTTAATAAATCGTGGGCATGATCAGGTGCAGACAACATAATTTATACCGCCCCTGCTTTAATTTAAATACATCCAATTTCAACTATGAATTATTCCATCTTATCTCGTCTTGCAGGAAGAATAAATCTCTCCTGTGAAGTGGATGTATTGCGAGTTGCAGAATTTGACATGTCGACGATATTTCAGCTATAATTAATAGGATTGATACCATGTTAACGTTTGTGCAATCTCAAATTTTTACATAAAAGCATGGCTTTCACATCGATGCTTAATTACGGCAAAAGAGTGTTTTTTAAACCAATTTAACTCTTTCTCCAAGCAAATTAATCAAAGTGGAAAATCAACATGCCCAGGATCAAATTGACTTTGAAGTTTTTGTGAAAAGAAACAAAATAAAGGAAGAGGCTTTTATAAGAGAACCTTCGTGAATAAAGTCGAAAGCTTTTTATTCTGGATGCTAACAAAAAGAAGAATATTGTAAGTGAGACCTGAGGCAGGGGTTGGAGAAGGCAGACTTGGGAGGGATTTTAACATTGGCACTAATTAAATATGTATGCATTATACGCGATAGAGCTAGCTCCTCTTTTAAGTAAGAGACCTGTTCTAAGGATATTTCCCGAATAACTATGGGAAAACCGTTAAAACGTGTTTGATAAATTAATATCGAGAAAAGAGCAGAGAAAAATGAAGTAGAAGAAGATGCTTTCAGGTCTAAGGTGTATCTTCCCCTCGAAAGGACGTCTTTCAGAGAAAATTTAATTAATTATGTCTGTCAATGAAATTCTTGCTGCATCTTGTATCCCTTGGAATCCTTTATGATCCTGCAATTCATCATTCCTTTGCTATATAGAGTGGGTTCTTTATTCGAGTACAACTCGCGGACCGTAGAATGAATTTTAAATACTAAGAGTGATAAAAAATTAGGATGAAAGAGTGAAAAAAATTTCGTAAAAATCACGATAAGATGAACAATGGAGGCAAACAGAAAGCAGTAGAGAAGTGAAATATGATCAGAGCAGGAATAAGGGAACCTGAAGACATAAGAATAGAGGAGAAGAAGAGTAGAAAAGAGAAAAGAAAACAAAGTCAGGAGAAAAGGAGAAAAGCAGAAGAAAGTAAAACAAGGAGAACAGGAGAAAAAAGTAAAACAAGGAGAAAAGGGGAATAAAGTAAAAGAAGGAAGAAGGGGAAGAAAGTAGAACAAGGAGGAAAGGAGAAGAAATTAAAGGTGAAAAGAATAAGAAAGGAAAACAAGTAGAACAGGAGTAGAAAGTAAAAGAAGGAGAAATGAAGTAAAAAGTAATAGAAGGAGAAATGAAGTAAAAAGTAAAACAAGGAGAAAGGGAAAGAAAGTAGAACAAGGAGGAAAGGAGAAGAAATTAAAGGAGAAAAGGATAAGAAAGAAAAACAAGTAGAACAGGAGTAGAAAGTAAAACAAGAAGAAATGGAGTAGAAAGTAAAACAAAGAGAAATGAAGTAGAAAGTAAAACAAGGAGAAAGGGGAAGAAAGTAGAACAAGGAGGAAAGGAGAAGAAATTAAAGGAGAAAAGGATAAGAAAGGAAAACAAGTAGAAGTAAAAGAAGGAGAAATGAAGTAGGAAGTAAAAGAAGGAGAAATGAAGTAGAAAGTAGAACAAGGAGGAAAGGAGAAGAAATTAAAAGAGAAAAGGATAAGAAAGAAAAACAAGTAGAATAGGAGTAGAAAGTAAAACAAGGAGACAAGAAAAATAAAGTCAAACAAAGAGAAATGAAGTAGAAAGTGAAACAAAGAGAAAGGGAAAGAAAGTAGAACACGTTGATAAGGACTCCGCTAACATGACGAAAGCAGGAGCTTGGTTGGGAGGTGATTCTACATGCCCCATATTCTCCTGATCTTGCGCTCTGAGATTTCCACCCTTTCCGTTTCTGTCCAACAATCTTCAAGGGAACTCCTTTGGTAACTAAAGATGCTTCACAAACTTGGCTTGAAGACCTCTTTAACTCCAAACCAGCAAATTTGTTCAGATGCGGAATCGAGAAACTACTCCAGCATTGGCAGTGTCATACTGTAGATAATGTAGGAGAATATATTGCTGACCAATTTCTGTCTTTTGTTCATCTCAAAAAATTTTTTCAAAGCGAAAAAACGCTACGAACTTTTGTATCAACCCAATAATTAAAAATAATAGACTTGGTGATGTTGAAGCTCGTAGAATAAAATATTTTATCGAAGCTTCTATTTTGTCGATATCTTTGTTGGTTGATATTAAGGGAATAAATGATAATAATTAAGACCTGAAATTTTGGAAGGTTTTCTTGTAAACTCATTTAAATCCGAGATAGAATACAGTCAAGTAAGTGACGACCTGCAGAATGGCCTTCCCACTAAGATACCGCGTAATGGAGGGTCTATTAAAGATATTAATTGCAAGGAACAAGGAGATAATCCCCATGCAAACAATAGCTCCTGGTACAAGAATAGATGCAGCTTCTCATTGTACATTCTAGGAACGTCATACGAATGCAGAACGGCGTCTTAACCACATCTCCTCTAGGTGGAACCTATTGTGTTGGGCGATACGCAGCTTCCATAGTGATAAATCTATTGCAAAAAAGAAGTGGGAAATTTCTGAAGGCACACCTAATTAACCAGACATGAGTCCATGAAACTAAGACCTGTTCTCTAAAATTAAAATAGCCAATGTCAGGCATCCGCTTTCAAAGAACAGATCACATCTCAACGGCTTCATAGTGATTGCGTGACAACAATCGCAAATAGGAGGAGGAGCTAGAATACGCAGTTTTCACAAGTCTGGCAATATGTCTTCGACAAGACAGAGACAGTGTTGCCAGACATAGAGTAACTGTGGTATAGGGATATCTTATGCGAAGTTTTACCGCTAGATGGCAGGAGCGTTCCATGCGGCACAACATGTTGTAGGGCCATGTTATGTCATATGCTACAGTTGATTACGTTTTCCCGCTTGTTGGTTTTCCGTGCGTGTCAAAATTATATTTACAATTATTTTGTATAACCTAGTATAATTTAATATAATTCAATATTTTCTTATCTCATAATTTAATTTAATTTACAATAAATAATAACGTAAACCTGTATAATATTGAGCGATTCCCCGAGATGGGTGGGGAAGTCTGCAATATGCAGAATATAGATGCGAGTAAATTGAATGTTCATGAACCTAAACGAGAACTCAGAGAACGAGGTGCACGAATAAAAAAAAAATAGGAACTACCGGGATGTCGAAGGCGAATATTGCCCTCTTTAATCATTAGTATTTAAGAACCGTACGCTGAAAGCAGGATGTGCAGCCACCAATGTTTTTTTCTTTAAATAGGGAAGGGACTATCGAGATTGAATTCCTTGTATTTTTTTCTGTAGTTGCAGAAAGATCAAATGAAATTTTTAATAGGATGATATAATATGATCGCAGTAGTATCACGATTAGTCGTGCGTTTTGTAGGTTAAGGACATGCAGTTTTGAATACTGTGTAGGATGATTTTGAAAATTTGAAGTTAAAACATGGTTTTAATAATTATGGTACAGTACATTAAAAGCATTCTTCACGAAATGGATTTCACTGCGGATCGTCCTGGATAATAATAAACATCCCAGTTTATCGAGAGTTTACTGCAGGTGTAAACTTCGGAGACTTCTACAACTACTGCATATAATCTAAGCTAACATAGCTCGCTGTCGAGGTTGCATATGTTTTTATTAATTTTTCTTTTTCCTCTTCCAAAATGAAACTGTAGTCAACAATTCCTTACTTGAAGTAGTTACTTTTATTTAATAGCTAGAACTTTCGAGGAGCAATTTAATTACTTATATATTTTAAGGTTTAAAGCATATACATATTCAAAATATTTCGGGACATGATTGAAGGAAAAAAGCTTTCCCTGGTGTTTACATATAGGAACATAACAAAAATTTGCCATTTTTAGTTGTACACACAATGTACAATACGTTTAACCCTTAGAAACATTATACCACTATTGCATGCAAATGTGTAACTCTTAACCAGGGGTTCGTATACCTGGGTGATCGGGTAAGTCTGTGTCGGGTTCGTTAGCCGAGCGGTTTAAGGCGCACAAAATGTGTCCGGCCAACTTATCGTGTCTAAGATTGTAAAGATTGTAGGTTCGTGTCCCGACCACTGCAGTCAATTGAGCCTGTGGTAAAGGATGTTGACGGTCCATGTAAAACAATCGGTGTAATGGTACGCATGGAAGCTGATGGGGTTTCAGTTGACTGCAGTTGAAATGATTTTGCTCCTTTTTTTTTAAGAAAAAAAAATTGTTTTAATCAAGTGCAATGGCCTTATTCTTATATAAAATTTAAGAATATCAACGTATTTTATATAGTCCACACCTGTGGAGTAACGGTCAGCGCGGCTGGCCGCAAACCAGGTGGCCCGGGTTCGATTCCCGGTCGGGACAAGTTACTTGGTTGAGGTTTTTCCCGGGGTTTTCCCTCAACCCAATTTGAGCAAATGCTGGGTAACTTTCGGTGCTGGACCCCGGACTCATTTCACCGGCATTATCACCTTCATCTCATTCAGACGCTAAATAACCAAAGATGTTGATAAAGCGTCGTAAAATAACCTACTACTACTACTACTACGTATTTTATATATATTATATAAAATATAACATACTATATCACGTCATGACTATAATATTAGCTGGCCATTATAAGGACGCACGGCTCCTAAAGGTGAAGTGCAATAAAAATTTCCAAGTTACATACACTACTGCATAACATTTGACTTTAAAAATAATTTTTAACTACTTATTCACGTGATTCTGCATTATAATTAGAAACGAGAAAGGGAAACTGTATGTAAGAATAGGTGTTATGGTCGGACTTAAATTAATGAATTACATGCAAGAAGGTGTTATAGCGCCACTGCCTGTATTAACCCTAGAATGGAACAGTTGGATTATTTGAGCAAAGATGGAATTGTGGGACACAGAGGGCCCCATAAATTAAAAATCAATTTCTTAACACCGGACACATTTAATTTGAAAAATAGAACTGGTAATAACTTTTTTGGATTAATAATAACCTGGACACTTACGTTATTGCCTTCAATAAAAAACACATTTAACTCTAGAATGCTATCGTCATTGAGTAGTACTGTGTTGCTATTGATACATATAAATGACGTAATAGGTGAAAAAATGTTTTTATGCTCAAACATGTCGAAATGTAGTAATTATACACCTGGTAGCAGCCCTTTAATAGACCTCATTAAAGTACACCTATTCATTAAAGTTCAGGTATCCCACCAATCAGAAAATACCATTTTAGCAATTTGAAAGCGCAAGTATCGATTATTCTCGGATATGCAATCGAAAGACAACTAACGCGAGATTAGACAATATTAAACTCAGTCGAAAAAAACAACACACAAATTAACATCAATTCATCGTCATCTTCCAACCTTTCACAAAGCATATTCCCGCAAATTAATTTCACCAATTTCCGGAAAAAATCAATATGGTCGAGCATAAAAAGTCGTATGAAACTTGACTATAATGGTAATTAAGACGCTCCTATGAAAATTATGAAACTCGCTTGCGCTCGTTTCATAAACATACTCGTGACTTAATTACTACCATTATAGGCTCGTTGCATAATGTACTATTAAGCTCCATAGCAACTGACAGATGGAGACAGCTAGAAGAAGGAGGCATTCGCTTGGCGGGAAAAGTAGAGAGGATCAATTGTTTGCCCGATATACATCAAAATTGGGTACAATAGCATTTTGGGATTAAATTAACAAAGAAAAAGTTGTACTCACAAATATGATATTACTCTTCATTCTTTTTTAACACTGAGGATAGTTTTGTTCTTGGCAGAAAGGTAAACTATTTTCCTTGGAAACAAATTTCCCGCACTAGCTGCAAGTAACAGTGGTTTTTGTGTCCTTAGCCCTACATGAATAATAGTACATAAAGTGACATAAAAAGAACATTGGGGTACGTGATGCCCCAAGCACAGCGGTACACACAGGATATATCTCACTAATGCAAGGTCAAAGCAGCTACTGAAACGAGCCACACTCGAACTAAGTCACGAAGGCTGCCAGTAAGCAGAGCTGTCCACATAATCCTCGACATAAATAAAATACGCGGGGACACTGCATATCCCACTGTTCTATTCCAGGATTATTTAATTCATTCATTGTTTTCTGCCCAAGGGCAGGAATTTCACTGCAAACCCAGCATTCCTCATGGCTGTATTAAGAAGGTTTATATTATTTTACACTTGTATCTAGACCTCGAATGATTAGGCATTAAAACTGTGTATTTTAGGCGCCAACCTTATTCCATTCTCATTATCTGAAAAATGTAACAAACCTCCTACATCTATATTAAGTATTAAATTACATAATTCTGATCGTTGTCGTATACAGTGTAAATGTCCGATTATTAAAGAGTCCTCTGAAGGTATAATTTTCGATAATCATTTAAAATGGAACCAACACATTAATTACCTACGTAAAATAGTATATTATTTTGTTTTATTGAAGAATTACTTGTCGATAAGTTTATTACGCACAACATGTTTAACTTTACTTCAATCGATAATTATGTATGGAATTACAGGATGGGGTAGCTCATTTAAATCCAATTTTAATCCACTTTATTTATTACAGAAGGAAATAATTAAAATATGTCTTCATAAACCTATTGATTTTCCATCTCAAAATTTGTTTTTAGACTTTAATGTACTTAACGTAAGACAAATTTATTATATTGTATTAATAAAATTCATACATAAAAATCGAAATAATTTTGAATTGTATTCTCATAGTTACGAAACAAAAGGTATGAACTCTTTAAGATTGTTGAACTAAAATGCAACACTGTTACAGTATTTAATCATAGTAGTAATTTAGGCCCAAGAATATATAACAAATTTATATTTAAATATCCTAATCTTGTCAATTCTAATAGTTCTAGTATTAAATTAAAAAAGTTATGTATGGATTTTATAAAAATTGAAAAATTGTAAATTTAAATTTATATACTATAATTGCATAGTAGACATAAGACAAATTGTATTGTATAATTATTAATTTCAATTCAGGAATCCGCCCCTGAACACGAGTTGTACTCTTTCAGGGGCGAGCTAAAGTTTTTCTGTATATATTATATTTTATGTTACAATTATTAGCAAAATAATAAATAAATAAATAAATAAATAAATGATTGAGTGAGTAAATAAGTAAATAAATAAATAAGTAAACAAATAAGTAAATAAATAAATAACTAAATAAATAAGTAAATAAATAAATAAATAAGTAAATAAATAAGTAAATAAATATAAATATATAAATAAATAAATATTTACAAAGACAAAATAGGCACTTATGGTAACAAAATGGGCACTGAATAAAATTTGATCGGTCACTTTCATGACTAAAAATACTGAAGTTCAAATATTAACACGACAATGAGATAATTAGCTTTTTGTTTAATGGTTTCATTCCTGTTGGTTCTGCCTGCTATAATTGGCATGGCAATGAATTACAAGAATCATTTCTAAATGGATGGGATCTAAGCCAGTGAAGTCAAAGAGAGCGCAAGCTGCCTCATGATCCGTATGCGCTGTTCAGAGCACGTACGGCACGCAGGTACAAGTCACTGATGAACTCAGGGGTTGTCATTTATCCATTGAGGAAGAAGTCGTTCAGTAAGTTTTAGGCTGACTGGACTCTTCACTTGTTATGAGTGAGAGAGGAGATAATTTTCTTTGTCTGATATATGGAAAGCATTAGTTGCAAAGAGAAGCAATGTGAAAGCCTGAAATTATTAATTGATGTACATAATGATGTACTAAAATTTTGTTGTTTTGACATTAAATAGTAATAAATATATTTTCAGATATACTGTAGAGGTTCTTTCGCACTGCATTGCATTTAAGTTTACAGAATAAAGTACAAACAGAGTATGATACTAATAGCGTAGACTCGTTACGAACTCTGTCTAAAAATTGTGAAGATATGTCGTCCATAGATTTTCAGTTTGACAATATTCCTTACCATTGTGATGTTCTTTGGTTAAGCCGAGGAAAAGTCCTCTCCAGGTTCTTTGAATTGCGTGAACAGAGCCAAGTTGGAAGTTCGCTTTGCCGAGTAATATATCCAGGGTACGAATATTTGCGGAGCAAATTATTTCTATATTTGGCAGTAAGCACGTATGTAAGCAATTTTCCTCACTTATGAACCTCACAAAACCGAGACTAATATCAAGATTATCAGAAGTTAATAAGCGTGCTATGCTACGTCATGCTGCAGGAAACATAATTTCGTCGGACATAAGAAGGTTGGTGTCAGTGAAAACAAGAAAAAACACTTCTGTATTACACGAGAAGTCAGGAATTTAATTTGTTTATAGAAATGTGCTGTTCATATAATAAGTATGTAACAGTTACACAACAATATTAATTAGGTAGGCGTCATTATCTAAAAGCGCTAAGATAAAGAAAATGTAGGCCTACTATGTTTATTATTTCTTGCAGGCTCCTTATTCATTTTTCCGTATGCACAATGTACTGTAATTTCTTTCACTTCTATATTGATAAGTTTAAAACAGGAAAACAGTGATTTTATACTAGTTGGATTGTTACATAATTATATAAAAATTAATTATATTCTAGCTATTATCTGAAACTATATAAGTTAAGGAGAAGCTATGTTTATTATTTATTGTAGCCTACTATTTTATAATTCATTGCATTTATTAGAGAGGTACACTACAAAACATGTTCTGATTACTTGTTGTCTTGTATGAATGCAACACGCTAGCTATTATTTAAAAGAGTTTAATTCATCTTGCAGTGATAGGCCAATACCCCTTCTCATTCTCTGTTGCTGCCTGCAGAATTGATTCATCGCAACCAATGAGCGATTGATCGTACGCAGAACGGTGTACGTGCTCTTGACCTTGACATCGCTGATCTAAGCTGTGGCTTTTGCAGCTTAAAGTCATTTTATGTACTGAAAAAGGGGGGGAAAAAGGGAGAGATGACTAGCATTTTTCCAGGATAGATGGCCTACAACTGAGGAGTATTATTATGTTAAAAGTATCGTTATTTCTAGATGCCTACAAAATATATAGCAATACTCGGCAGCAACCATGTCTCAGGTGATGAAATACAACCTTAAAGGAACGTATTTGATTTTATTCGTATTTCTTTACCAAACGGTTATCCTGTTCTATGTGATTAAAAAACTATGACCATCTAACTCGGAATTACCCTATACAAATAAATAAAAGAATAAAGATACATGTGAGGAGCATAGTATCAACGTTAGACAACTCCATTTCTTTAGATTTGCATATATTGACTGTTTCTCGTAGAATTTTGTGTGCTGAATGCTATTCTGGAACTGTTTGGGTTAAAAAACTGACGGAACAGAGCGAAAATAGCACTTAATGGTGCGTTTTAGATTCAAAATGTAGACAACTCCACTGTGGTTTGGCTTCAATTTAGGCCAATGAGAAGCCCACATTCATACCACTTTTTCCCATCAAGCATCGCGAATCCAACATGGCTGATTGTTTATATAATCGGTTTGTGGATGAATAAGTACTATTTTACGTAAATTTGCTTTGAAACCGAGTTAGAAGAGACTTAATTCAAAGTGGACAACTCCACTTTAAATATGGCTTCATTTTGTTTAATAAAACAGACAACTCCATGACTCAGTTTCAGAGATAGACAACTCCAATTTTTAAACTTAAATTTCGCCCTGAATGTTAATTTTAACCACATTTTGAGGCTGAAAAATATTTCTATGACCCATGAGAATGTTTTAAAAAAATGTACGTATAACGGTTTCCAAGGATCGACTTTTTCATCTCTCCTGTAAAAAAAAAAGTGAAAGTAGAGTTGTCCAACTTTGATACCAAACTCCTCAAATAACTGAATAAATGAGGATATGAATAATTGATTGATTGATTGAATGGATGAATGAGTAAATGTTAAAATAATTAACAAATGAATCAATAAGTAAATAAATAACTTAACAATATTTAAATGAATGAATAAATAATAAATTAATAAATAAATCAAGGCATGAAGGAAAGTTAAATAAGTAAAGATATAAACACTAAGTAAATAATAAATGAGTAAATATATCAATACATGAAGAAAAATTAAATAAATAAAGATATAAATACTAAATAGATAAATGAGTAAATAAATCAAGGTATGAAGTATAGTTAAATGAATAAAGGTATAAACACTAAACAGATAATAAATGAGTAAATAAATCAAGGCGTGAAGGAAAGTTAAATAAATAAAGATATAAACACTAAACAGATAATAAATGAGTAAATAAATCAAGGCGTGAAAGAAAGTTAAATAAATAAAGATATAAACACTAAAAAGATAATAAATGATTAAATAAATCAGGGCGTGAAAGAAAGTTAAATAAATAAACATATAAACACTAAAAAGATAATAAATGATTAAATAAATCAAGGCATGAAGGAAAGTTAAATAAATAAAGATATAAACACTAAACAGATAATAAATGAGTAAATAAATCAAGCCATGAAAGAAATTTAAATAAATAAAGATATAAACACTAAACAGATAATAAATGATTAAATAAATCAAGGCATGAAGGAAAGCTAAATAAATAAAGATATAAACACTAAACAGATAATAAATGAGTAAATAAATCAAGCCATGAAAGAAATTTAAATAAATAAAGATATAAACACTAAACAGATAATAAATGATTAAATAAATCAAGGCATGAAGGAAAGCTAAATAAATAAAGATATAAACACTAAACAGATAATAAATGAGTAAATAAATCAAGGCATGAAGGAAAGTTAAATAAATAAACATATAAACACTAAAAAGATAATAAATGATTAAATAAATCAGGGCGTGAAAGAAAGTTAAATAAATAAACATATAAACACTAAAAAGATAATAAATGATTAAATAAATCAAGGCATGAAGGAAAGTTAAATAAATAAAGATATAAACACTAAACAGATAATAAATGAGTAAATAAATCAAGCCATGAAAGAAATTTAAATAAATAAAGATATAAACACTAAACAGATAATAAATGATTAAATAAATCAAGGCATGAAGGAAAGCTAAATAAATAAAGATATAAACACTAAACAGATAATAAATGAGTAAATAAATATATGCATATGTAAGCAAATAAATATAATGAATAAATCAGTAAATAAGTATGCAAATACATAAAAAGACAGGAAAATATTAAATAAATAGACAAAGAAACGAGTAAATAAAAATATAAACAAAAAAATAAATGAAAACGCGAATAATTGGATAAGTATGTACGTAGATAAATAACATAAACCACGTAAATATGGTGGTAGGATGAAAATTTGGAGTATTTCAGGAAACGGAAGAAACTCGGGAAAACGTACGTCCTGCAGTCTTACGTAGAATAAAATTATGATTTCAGATTACGCCCGGTTGCGTAATGATAAACCCGCGCTCTATCGACCTTTCGCTTCCGTTTGATTACTTAGGTAGAGAAGGTGTAGTTCAAGCCCCGAACAGCAATGCAGCCTATAGTAATCTCTTCTTTGTTGAGGTTCCGCTTAAATTTTAGCAGAGTTCTATACCGAAGGAAGCCTTTTGACTTACTGTGAGCGTTATGATTTCAGAGACGAGATTAATGTTCTGTGATTCATACGTAACAGATTTAAATTCCAGTGCAGTTGTTTGTGATGTAAAGTAGATGTTTTGCATACAGGAGGATATGTCCCGCTTTAAAGGGATTGCATTTTCCGACGGCACGATGGCTAAGCTGTGTTTTTCATGGAATTTGAAATGTTGTACAGCATTTGAAGATTATTTGCCTTGCCAACATTCTGCACACATTCATATTCATAAGGTCCATAGATTCGCGCACGTATTGTATTCACAATCGATATTCGTCACTCTTTGACACTATATAAATACTGGACTTGTTGCAAGATCGAATAGATCGTAAAAATAAATATTCATAAGTTTGAAGCTACACAGATTTTTATTTTCGTGTATAAGCCAGTATAAATACGAGACTTTGACGTAACACAGATAGATAAAATAATTTATGCCTATAAAAATTAATATTTTATCTTCCACACACTGCTAAAACATTACGTTCATTCAGAAGTTATTGCACAGGCTACTTTTTTTTCTGTACTTTACAACGAGTGTCCGTCTCGCGGTTGAATAACACGATCTTGATGTGAGATGGACTCCTCTTTTGTTCGAAACTTTATTGCTATTACGCATTAATCAGCTAGTGTTTATTTGGATCAAGATCAAGTCAGGACGTGAGTTTAGTGTGCGCTCCATCTCTTGTTAAAATTAGTATTGTCCATAGAGATGCTTTGATATGAACAGTAAACACAAAGTTTTAGATGATTTTCTTTAATTACTAATACATTTTTTATTTTACTTAGACTCATGTAACTTACACCACAAAGAGGCAAACCTCTCAAACTTTTAAAGTTGTTCATTTTATAATTGTCCCGTATTACACGGCACCGGTCGATAAGGTGATGAAACTGTTCCCACACTCTTCTCAGCATAGCACCATCAATGTTGTCAACAGCCCTGATAATCCGCAGTCTCAGCTCAGCAAGACTGTGTGGTAGAAGTGGAACATACAGAAGGAAGTCGCAGGGCGTTACATCTGGCGAACGGGCAGGCCACCTTCCTCTTGCACGTCCTGCCCAACGCCTAGTAAGTGGGTAATATTCATTCACGGTAAAAATGCAGCAGTGCGCCATCTCGTTTAAAGTTGAAGTCATACTTATTATCATCATTTAGCTGTGGCCTAATTCGTTCGCTAACAAGCAAATATTCTCATGGGGGCAGTTGAAAAAGTTAATTTTTTTTGCACCATGTTAATAATGTCAAAAGAAGTTCTTAAGCCTCTACAAATTTTAGTCACTCGAGCGCAATTAGGAGGCCGTTTAGAAAGTAAGTTTCCTTGAGGCTGTTTGCATTATATATATATATATATATATATATATATATATATATATATATATATATTAGCTAGTCTCCTAAATAGAGACAACTAATTCTGCCTGTGGCTTTCATAAGGCGCTAAGGCAAATGCCAGGATGGGTCCTAAAAGAATAGATGTACAGCTCGATTAAGCGTTAATGGCCCCCGTCATTGGTTGTTTGGCTAGTGAGCGAGCTGTGTGTTGGTTCATAAGAAAGAAATTTAACCACAAATATGCATAGGAGGGGAAGAGGGAAGAGGAAGAATTAAGCTCGATTCACATTATACGTCACATCACCGTCACGGACCATCACTTGCAAACTCATTCACATTTAACGGCAAGTGACCGTCAGTTTGCCGCCATCAAGACTGTAGGAACTGTGCTCTCGAATAATGCCGATATTTAGCAAAACTTGCGATAATTGCTGTCTTGTTGGACGAAGAAGAGGCCGAAAGAAGAAAACGAAACAGAATATGGATGAAAGAAATGCTCAGAAAGAGGAAGTATATAGGTGAATATCATACACTATACCGCCAGTTGGAGGATGATGAAAGTTGCTTCTATAAGTATTTTAGAATGTCAAAATATCAGTTTTATATTTTGCTTCAAAAAATATAAATACAAATACAAAAACAAAACACAACATTTAGAGAAGAAATTTCAGCAAAAGAAAAGTTGATGGTTTGTTTAAGGTAAGTCGTCCTAGATTGTAGTCTAAACAATGAAATGGAAAAGCAATTATGTCAATTAAAACAAATTATTGTTTGTCATTCCTTGCATAAAATCACTCACAGGAAAACGTTAATTATTCCACAGGGAAAAATTGTTAATAGTAGGTTTGAACTGATGATATTCCTTACACGTGTGATGGTGTAGGCGACGGTGTTTGCATAGTTGTCAGATCATGTGACGTAGTTGAGGTCGTCCGATAAGTAACCCCGTCTGTTTGCAGCTGATTGTGTTGCAGTACGGGATGCTGATAGTGAGCTGGTGGTGCTGAAGAGATCGAAGGCTGCTCATTGCTTTGGGACTGGAACATACTTTCTTGAATTTCTTCGTATTCAAGATTAGAAATTATATTGAAAATTTTTTATTTTGCCAGATTTTGTCTTAATGGTGAAAACTGTTTCACTGTGGCAGCTATGCCGTTGAAAAATGCATATATTGGGTCCGCACTGCAGGTAGACGTCAATTGCTTTTATTTTTCATTGTTTTCTAATAAATATTTCATAACGAGAGATGACGCTGTTTCCTTCTCCTGCACCTTTTTCTTTGGACGCCTTTGTGACCCTGTAACTAGAGGATCAGTGTTCTTGCTTCTGGCAGTACTGATTTTCCTGTGGATGTGAAGCAGCAATCTCTGCAGTCTCTTCATTTGTATCATTGTTCAAACTTTCTTCTTCTCCTTGTTTGTTCGAATCGTCACTGCCTTGAGATTCAACGTTTCCTATAGTTTCTCTTTCTTTAATAAACGGGATCAGAAATAACATATAATCTTCATATTTCCATTTTTTTTCGCTGTTGGTTGCCTGTCCGCTCTTAGTCTTCCTCTTTTTTAATGCCTTTCTAAACTGATCCCTTAATGAAACCCACCTCACTTTGCATTCTGGACCTGAAAAGATGGAATCGGCCTCATTCATCACCGAAATCATATTCATAACAAATCAGTAATACATATACAGTCACCATCTAGTTCACAACAATAGAACAGACCTTCGGATTTCAATCAAAAGATACTAGCAATATGACCAAAGATGTTAAAGTGAGTATAAATAACAGGGAGGAAGAAGAAATCATAAACATTTCACGCTATCAAACCGTCCACGTCACATCAAAACATTCTCCTCGAGAATCCCAGACGGTCCGTGCCGTTGCCTGTATATGTGAACGCTACCACACAAAACGCGTTGTACAACGTTTTGATGCAACGCTGCTGGTCCGTGATGTGACAGTGATGTGAATCGAGCTTTAATATATCTATGCTCGTAGCTGATGGACACTCATGTCAAGAAAATATAAGTCATCATGACATTGTTTAGTCAACAGACGTAGTGGTTAGTAACGGAACGTGTGGAAGAATATTGTGTTTTAAGATGGAATGTACCGCGACATGATAAGAAGGAAGTGTTAGGTGTTATGACTGCGCGGCCTGACCTGTGTGACCCAGCTCGTCAGTAGTGATGAGTAACTCGCTCTTAGTCTATCTACTTCTATCTATTTACTTTTTGCAGGGGCCAAAATCCCTGAATCAAGCTGTACGGGCCTAATTCCCGTTCATGTACATTTTCATACTTTTCAAATTGAAGCCTATATAAATTGGTGCCTTGGCTTTCGCGTGTCGTCGTAGGTATTTATGAAAGAGTTTACTCGACCATCACTCGCCTGATCCAAAGGCTAGAATCCTTTTCTAGCGAGGATAGCGGCTCTTACCTCTCGTCACTCACTGTGTCCAGGATTATAACATTTTCAGTGATTCTGCCCTGCTGCGGTTAGTGTTTGCGATATTTCTCCCCTTCATATCACACCTGTTAGGCTACGTTCATTTTCAGAATTTTATCTTCAGAATTATCTACGTTCTTGCAGCGAGATAGCAAAGAATTGGAGTGAGACAAATGGCCAACCGGCTTGGAACTCACGTTGATTCTTCCTCACAACCCAAATTCTCTTGATAGAACGCGCGATTGCATACCTTTTAATTGCTTCTCCTAACATTTCGTTCTCTTTCATCCATTCTTGCGTCGAAGAAATTGAATGTGTTCTTGAAAAGAAACTTATGAAATTAAGGATAAGAGGAGATCCTTTGAAAACCGGATTCCTCATATTTGGTCAGTTGATCTGGTTGGCGAGTTGGTATAGCGCTGGCCTTCTATGCCAAATGTTGCGGGTTCGGTCCCGGGCCAGGTCGATGGTATTTAAATGTGTTTAAATGCGACAGGCTCATGTCAGTAGATTTACTGGGATGAAAAGAACTCCTGCGGGACAAAATTCCGGCACATCCGGCGACGCTGATATAACCTCTGCAGTTGCGAGCGTCGTTAAATAAAACATAACATTTATTTGGTTCAATAGAAATACTCGTATAATTCAAATCAACGACAGGGATTCAATCCTGAATTATCGGAAACATAAGCCTGTTTCCCAGTACTACGTTAAGTAAGGGTAGGGTGCGAATTAAGATTTTTGATGAGGAGGGGGGATAGAATCCTAGACAAAGAATACCGTACATATAATTATTATTGTCCTCATTCGATACGGCTCAACGCTTGGTCGCACTGAGTTGCTTGTCTTGCATCTTTATTATATTAATACTTACTTATAACCCTGAACAGGCTTAAGATAAGATGCCTAATTCCTAAGTTATTGATTGTTGTCAGCTTGCCGGTGATATAATACATCAATATTATTTTCTTTGCTTACTTTATACTGTACTTTATGAAGTATAGCCTACTTGTATTAAAGCAATTATATTTTGTGAGGGGGGGATAGAAGTTATCCCTGGCAGGGATGTTAATATGAATTTATGAAAGGGGGATAACTTTCCAACAGGGCGGAAATCCCCCATGCCCCTGTTAATTCGCACCCTGAGTAAGGGACTAATATGACTAAAAAAATGCAGTAGTGGAATAAAGACAAAAGCAAAGACAGTTCAGTAGAAAACCTAGCCTGATCACTCTTCTTAAAATACGCATCCCACGGATTTGTTGGAAATTGATATCCAATTTTCATTAATAAGGCTAAGAGCACCTTAGCTGATTGAGCTATGGCTGAACCGCTATAAAGAAGAGATGAAATCCTGTTTTAGAATTAAACTTTTTTATTCGTCATAGATAGAAATAATAATTATTGTTGAATAACCCAACAGTACACCATGAAGTTCCCAGTCGTGTATAGCGGTAACAGTGTTTGCATTGAACAGCTGTCAGTGCAATTCAAAACACGTAGCTTCCCCACAATGGAGTCTTATTCTTATTCCCTCGTCCGCCTTTATTTTGTAGTTGGATAATCACAATTTGTTCACAGTGAAAAGACGTTAATGAGACCTTCTCATAGCTCGTTGGCAGTATTAACTTCATTACGAACTCAGCCAAGGCGAGGACTCGGAGAGGGTTCTACCGTCTATTTCCAAATTTGAGAGAATTTTATACGCATTTCAAGCGTATATACGTTCTTTAGAGTAAGAGAAAGGTTTTATAGGAAGCGCTTTATTTTCAACCAGCGAAATGCTTTTGTATTAATTGAATTTGGAATTTTTGAGATGCCGCATTGAGTTTTCCAAACAAATGAAATACAACGCAGAAGACTTTTTCAAAATTTCTTTTTATTCACTAAGTCGCAATCGTTTAAATAGTTTATAAAAATAATTTTTTATTATGAAATATAATTAAATAAATATACGAGTGCGTAACTAAATCAGTAAGCAAATAAATTAACGAAGAAATAAATAAATGAACGTGTAAATATATTAACACAGAACACACTACAAAAACATATTAACACACACACAAGACACATAAATAAATACAACTTAACAGGAGTATACAAACTATCATGCAATAGTTACGACTTCTGCATTGGACAGACTGGAAGATCATCTCAAACACATTACAAGGAAAATATCACAGCCATAACCAAACTACACAACAATTCAACTAAGCAGAATGCATCAAAAACTCAAATCACAACTACAGCAACATAGGCACTGGCATAAAAATACTACATATTTAGCCAAAAAAACCTGAAACTTGACACTAGAACAGTGGTCGTCAGCATGCGCTGAAATGGGTAAAGTATAAGCAGTCTCTTGGAATATGCACCATCGTGCAGAAGAGAGAGAGTGAGGGGGAGAGAGCGAGAGCGAGAGAGAGAGAGAGGGTGGGGAGCGAAAGCATACCCACTAGCAACCACGGATGCACGGTAATGCAATTTATTATCCGCGGGTAAAAGACGCTAGCCCGAGGGTGCACTGTGCTGATGACCGCTGCTCTGGAACAGTATGAAATTGAGAAACATACAAAAACATACCCCCAGCACATCCTGAACACTCAACTCAATTATTTCAAAACACACACCCTTCTCGGGACAATCATGAACACACCCCACCAAAAGAGGAAACCAGAAGATAGCGCGGGACCTTCACTAAGCTTTGGACAATGAAGAATAACACTTCGAAACTAGTCAGCCAGGTAATTTCCTAAAATGTTAACACAGCAGAGAAGTTGTAAAGTTAATCAGTGATAGATTAATATGTAAGCAAAGCGGAAGTAGGCCTATAGCTTTTAATAAATAAGTTTACAAACAAAAAACATAGGTACAAGCAAACAGCGGTACAAAGAGATTAACAATATAAATAAAGAAAGATAGAAGTAAAAAATTCTCTACAACTTCTTCTCGTAACACAAAAAAGGAGGGTTGTTTCACATACAGACGCAAGCTACAGAGATTTGTCGGTTATGGGAGGATGAGAATTAATTTTTTATTTCTAAAATCTATAAACAAACATTTGAATAATAGTGGAATATGATTTGAAAGTCGACCTGGTTGGCGAGTTGGTCTAGCGCTGGCATGTAAAAGAACTCCTGCGGGACAAATTCCGACACATCCGGCGACGCTGACATAACCTCTGCAGTTGCGAGCGTCGTTAAATAAAATATAACATTAATGAATTGAAATCGTACGTTATTAAGAGAAAAAGATAAATGTTGAAACTTCCTTTCCTCAGAAGTTATACATTCCCAAGAGATTTTAGAGGATAGTGGTCTAGTCGTTCTTCAATATTTTCCAATTTTTCGTCAGTAAACAAAAGTCGATTTATTTTCGGAGTTTTATTACACACAAATTAATTTTCCTTCACACGTTTAAGCACACTAACTTTATGTGGAGTCGGCTGAGCAGTGAATTCGTTTGTCATTTCCCTTCGAGGACCTGTTGTTACATTTGAGTAGTAGGTCTACATATAATTCTATATTTTATTATATATTTGTATCATGGCATCGGAGCAAAACGCACATCTTTTATTATTTAAACAACAACACTACTGAATAGTTACTCAGAACTGACTTTCGTGAAACTGCGCCTGTGACAATGAATGAGTGCTTGTATAAAAGCAACGTGCTGCTAACGACCGTCCTTCCAAGCTTCTTGTCTGTGACCGCTACCGCAACACGCCGTTTGCAGGCACCGCTAGCGTGCGGACAACTAAACGAATGGCACTGTAGGCCTATACTACTTAACACGAATGTATAAGGTTACCAGATCCTTTTCACAATTTCCGGGGACAAATATCGATATATGAAAAAACTACCTTTAACATTTCTGTTAGTTTGCAATTCACATATAGACCTATTGTTTTTACACACCTTAGGGAGACACTGTACTGAAATTAATAACTTCCGTATTTTTAAAGCTACATTCACAAAACTATTATCACTGGTGTATCTGGTTAATAATAACACATGTAGAAAATGTCATCTCTCTATGATAAATGGTTTGCATTTTATTAATATCTTAATAAAATATTGTATTGGTTTATATAAGAAGTCCCTTGCGCCACAATTTACATTATTTTTAACTGATATTCACTTATATGATTCTTTATATACATTATCTACCAAAAAGTAATTGGGCACTGTTTTTTTCCCCTTTAGAACCTCGTGGTACCACTTCTTGTTGCTATAACAGCAGCCACCCTGTCAGGCATGCTCTCCACTAGTTTGTGTAGGATATCCACTGGAATGCGTCGCCATTCCTCTTGCAACATGGCACTCAGTTGGACAATGGAAGTTGGCCCCATGTTTCGGTGGCTACTATGCAGTGGTATGCAGACAATAATGTTCACCGGTTGGACTGGCCTGCACAGAGTCCTGATCTCAATCCTTTGAGCACCTTTGGAACAAAATGGACCGGCGATTGAAGTCTCGGGAGATGCGGCCAGATGGATACTTTTTTAATACCGTGTATAATCATATATAGTTTTCTCCAACTGTCAGATCTTTCACTGCAAACAAACATTCTCCAATCTTTCCTACTTTCTGCCTTTCTCTTTGTCTCCTCATACGATCCATGTATCTTAATGTCGTCTATCATCTGATTTCTTCTTCTACCCCGAACTTTTATCCCGTTCACCATTCCTTCTAGTGCATCTTTCAATATCCAGTTTCTTCTCAGCCAGTGACCCAACCAATTCCTTTTTCTCTCCCTGATCAGTTTCAGCATCTTTCTTTCAGCACCACAAACAAAATATACAGAAAGATGACACATATAAGAAGCCAGACAGAGATTGGAGGATAACTGTGTAAAGAGGAAAAATTATGAGGGATGATATAGAGAAGCATAAAATCGAGTATAGTGAGGATCACGTAAGTTCAGTTCCCAAACAGCAAATATTTCCGCCTTGTCAGTGTTGCCAACTGTTACCAGATATCACATGTAGTAAAATCACGATCCTATGTACTGAATGACTTCTTTACTCACCGTACTTTACCTTAATGTTGGAAGGTTATTCTAAATAGTTTCAATAATAATGAGAAATGTATTGCTATGTTCTATTCTTTTATTCCTTTACATTATTATTAGTATTAGCATTAATAGGTTACTAGACGTAAATATACAACAAAGTATAGTATATAATATTCAAGAATCAAATCTGTTCCAAGACCAATTAAATTATTGTCACTTCACTTCAAAGATTCCAGCGTACATATACTGTAATTACTTCCTAAAGGTAGATAAATTAATAACCAATTGACTTTTGGTTGGAATTCGAATGAACTTCTGATTATCTTTTGAAATTAGTAAGGAAATGGATAATAACAACTATGCTAAAACTGAAATAATAATAAATCAACTTACAAAAATAATTTTGGTCCTTAAAAGCCATAAGTAATTTCACTTCTAGATACCTTTTTAAAGATTTCATTTGTTTGTAAATTGCTTAATAATGCTACACTTACACTTATTATTTCTGCAACTCCACGTCTGTCATTGAAAAAATGTATGATACATAACTGTGAAGTCTCTTTTAGGCTCTTGTGTCCTAAATTTAAATAAGAAAAAGCAAATGATTCAAGAAATGTGAGCTGGTGAAAATTAAATACTCAATTAATAAAATAATTACTACCAAAAGAATATTTTATTAATTCTATACAAAAGATGGATTACACAGAACAGATGGCCAGAAATCATAGATTTATACACAACATACAGCATGAAACGATCATCAAAAAATGCATTTTGTACACAATAACATCTTTCAAACGAAGTGAAATAGCCAATAAGTTCAATAAATATTATGCTAATAAGTAATAACTATAATTAATAATTATCTACAAGCTGTAAAAGGGAATAAAATAGTATATTGTTGAAATTAGGGGGTTATGGTTTATTACGTGTATTTATAATTTTAATTACTTTTTCTACATTTAATTATATTTTAATTTCTATTAGATTAGTTGGTGGTGTGGTTGTTAGTTTTATCTGTGTACGTCAGACTATTAAGGAAAAACTGAAAGAAATATTAAATCTACTATCTACTTTACATAACAATATTTAATCAAGAACTGAATATTACTATTAATTTAATAACATAAGACCCAAAACATCTCCAAGTCCAGACAATACACATGCTGATTTTCTTAAACATGTTGGCAAACAAGCAAACTCACTACTTTTATCTTGTAATCTCATCTAAAATACAATATCTGTCTGGAGAAAATCTATCATAACATCAATTTTGAAACGCAATTATTCAACTAATATCTTTTCGAGTTATCGACAGATACCACTTACTAGTATGATAGCCAAAATTATGGAAGAGATGATTTCATAGATTGAATTGGTTCCTGGAATCTAGTAACTAACTTTCATTTTATTGGGTTGACTTTAGAGAATTGCATTCAACAAATGGACAGATTTTAAATTTTAGTCAAGATATTAAAGATATTTTAAACAGAAAACAAAACAACTTAACAATTTTAATTTATTTTCAAGGATCATATGGCTCTGTAGATATAAATCACTTAAGAAATTGCAAACTTAGGGTGTCCATGATAAAGTGTTACACTGGGTCAGTGACTTGATTATTTGATTCATTGTCACAAATATGTAAATAGAGACAGATTCATCTGGGCTTCCCACATTGTTGTTTTCAGGAATACATTTCCCAATATTAATGTCGATGGTCTAACTAAAGAAATAGATCTTATGATAATCTCATCATTTGCAGATAATATGGTTGTCTAGAACAAAAAATCACAGTCCACAAATATTAATAAACTGAGCCAAAATCCCAACAGACTTTTTGACTCTACTTGGAGAACTCAAACTTGCTCAATTAAGGGAAACTTTACTAATAAAACACAATCCCAAGTTATTTCAAAATGAATAGTATATAAGTTAACTTTAACAGATGATGTTAAGAAATGTGATACTTCTCCAGACATTTTAAAAATCATTAGAAACGATAAATGATCTGGTCAGTGAGTGACTACATACAGTATTTTTTATAGATGGATCCCGTTTACCAAGCCATAGATGTAGTGGTGTTGTAGTACAATACCAGTATATTCCCTTTTACAGGGAATTATATTCAAACACTTGTTTGCCCCATTTTAACCGTGACAACGCTTTTTAGCTTTTTAAACATTCTGGTTATTGTATTGTGTTTGTGTTTAGTGAAAGATTTTAGATAAGGGCGCAAATAGCCATAGTAGCTGACGCGCCCTTTTTAAATGCCACTAACTGACTAACTAACTTCAAACACTGACTAATTTTGATAGTGAAAATTTAGATACACTTTTAAGCTTACAAAATCTCCAGTATCGACTTCATAAATCTGAGAAGGCTGTCATACTATCAGATTCAAAATCAGATGTTCTCGCTGCAGTAATGGACGTAACAGCATGAAATCTCAATATTTTACAGTGTTTTAATATTTTAAGCAAAATGGTCGAATTACATCGACGACTGGTACTTCTGTGGATCCATGAACTTTATGGAGTGGGAGGTAATGAGGTAGCTGAAAGGTAGCAAAATTACTGTAAGGTTATCTATACCTGCATCTTACCACACTGTTAAAAGAATAACAAGATCAGAACATGACAATGTGGTAACAAAAATCGGAATGATTCTAAAGCAAATGAAAAAATTGCAATAGGCCATCCGGCATCTGCTCCACGATGGAGGAAAATCCTCAGAAGAAACCAACTAATCAGACCAAATGGGGGATCCAAACTACCCTCGAGTGCAGCTCTGAATTTGCAGGCCAACGAGTCTACCGACTAAGCTACATTGGTGGCTCCACTAAAAATATGAAGTACATGGCACTCAGATTATTAAATTGACAAACCTAAACAATTATTCATCAGTTAAGCTATAAAATATAATACATAGCAAGCAAGTTAATTCAATTTAAAAGTATAAACAATTCAATCAGTTAAAATATACAGAAACTGATAATAAATATCATGCAAATTACTTCACATTACAAGCATAAACAATTCATCACTTGTGGTATACAGCCTACTATTTAATTTACAGCACATACAATTCATCAGTTAAGCTATAGACCTACAGTCTACTATTCAATTTACAGCATATATAATTCATCAATTAAGCGAAACAAAAATATAGTACAATACATAGTAAAAATAATACACCTAATTTAATAACTGAACTTCTATGAAAATCTACAGTGGCAGTACTAATATTATCACAGGCCATGATTGTCTCAAATATTTACAAAGAACTGATATTTCAGAATCTCCCCATGCCATTTCTGAAATCTCAATGAAGATATGGATCATTGTCTTGACTGTTTAACTTTACACAGCTTTCAATCATCTGGTTAAATAGTGGAGTGCAAGATAACAAATGACATCAACTGCTGAACACTTGGTATCAATCAACCAACAACTTCATTACATTGAAGGGGGAAAAAAAACTGAAAGAATTGATTGTATATAGACACAACACATAAGACAAGGCCGCTTCAGAACAGTAATTGGCAAGGCTCTGTTGTTTTAGGATTCTTATGTAGATTCAATTTCACCTGAAAGAAAAAAGTAGCATCTATAAGTAGTAGAAGTAGTAGTAATGATAATAATAATAATAATAATAATAATAATAATAATAATAATAATAATAATAATAATAATAATAATAATAATAATGACTGTAAAGTATGGAAATTAATATTGCAATGTAATATCAAAAGGTGATTTCACACCATCAACTCTTATCATTTAGTACAACAAATCTATTATATTCAGTTGCAATCACCAGTAGCTGTTCTTTCCTCCATTTTGTTGTTGGCTGATTTTTCACAAGTCTGCTATGATATGCAGCACTATCCATGACAATAACGCATTGCCCTAATGTTCTCAGGTCAACAACTGTGTTTGCACCCACTTCTCAACTACAGGGCTATTCATAGCACTATGGTAGTCCTGACTTTTCTTTCAATTGCATGAAAAAATTAAATCAGCACCTGCAATAAAAATTATACCTGGGCATATAATTACGTCACATGAATTCACAGCATTTAAATAAAGAAAATAAAACATAACATAACATAACATGACATGACATGAGATCCTCTTTGGTGAAAGGCTTTCCCACGTTTTTATTTAGTCACCAATTTTTATATTTTTGTACCCTGATTTAAAAAATTACTCTTGCCAAATTTATGTAAAATATAAATCAATATAACTTACCGAGTATAAATCCACCTTTCGTTCCGGCATCTAATCTTCCACCCTCATTTGTTGGTCTATGAATAACACCATTCATGTCACTGGAAACTTCACCTGGTTTATTTCATGAATAAGTGGGTGATCATACTTAAAAAAACAGAGAGAGAAAAGCAATTCACATTGACACTCTAAGAGACACAAAAATTTTAAAGACAGGAAAACCGTTCAAGAATTTTATAACTAACCTCTAGTTATAATATGAAACTATTAATTGCAAAACATGTTGTTCCCACCTGAATTCATTACTAGTAGCCTATATTAATTGCAATTTCATATTCCACATAAGTGTTAATCTATTTGTTAGTAAAAAATTCAATCACTCAATGTCTCACAATACATTGAAATTTACCATTCATAAAAATCCAAGTCTCATCCAAGAATACTACGGGTTTAGGGTTCTCACGCTCCACATTTCTTATATATTCTCTTAAAAACGAATAACATCACTTTCTCATACATGTGTATAAGGATCCCCTTTGCTCCATAGAAATTTCATCTCTTTCAAAATTTTTTTCACCGATGATAAGGATACTCTAAATAAATATGTTTCATAATCATCATTCATATGTTCCAGAACTTTTGCTGCTGTTAGTACTTCCCCTGTAACAGTAAATGAAAATTATGCCATATTTTTATACATAGGCCTATGACTAATATCAGAATTACATTGCATAAATCAACACAATAATTCCTGTAACTTCCCTACCTTTATGTAACTTGTCATAAATAAATCTCGCAATTGCATCTTTCGTAAAATCATCAGCATCAGTCACTGGATGTTTACGTAGTCTATGTTTTCCTGGTGTCACGAGTGGGGTCCCCTTGTGTGAATTTATCACTTTCGTGGCTGTAGTTAAGCCAAGCTGTAATAACAAACAATAACATAATACTTCTAAAAATTGTTATATCATAAAATTCATGCATGATACCAACATTTACAGCTATATGAATAGAAAATGATCAACATGTTAGGTTGGGTCTACGATAGGTTTAAGTAGGCTAATATTTAGGTAATTTTCCAGAAAAAATACACCAAAGAAGGCATAATTTTATTTTGTTTAATTGATTTCTGTGATATTTACATAGTGATGAACACGTGGTTTTAGGGCACAGCCACAAATACTTTCAGCACAAAAATCCTTTGACACTTACCTGTATATTCTAATGCATTGTTGTAGTCCCTCCCTCAAACTTGTTACTAATTACCAGGGAACGGATTTATATGGACTAAAAATATATGAAATATGTAAATATATATGTAGTTATTTTTACCAAAATATGGAATTAAATATGGATTTTTACCAAAATATGGAATTAAATATGGACTTAAAATTATAAAAAAATGACTATGTACGTTAAATATTGGTACATTTTAATCAAACTAAACAAAAAATATAATGGACGTACCTTATCTTCCAATGTAGTTTCAACAAAACACAATTTTTATTGTCTGTTACCATAACAATAGGTTACAAACATTTCTTTCAAGTGCTGAAAAGTGAATCTTCTTCTATTGTCTCTGAGGATAGATTTATACTGACTAAAAGAGCGTTCGACGTCACAAGAAGTAACTGGTACATAATTCAATTTCACAATGTCTGCTGGGGATAAGTCCAAGTTAATCTTCACTGTTGATTCACCACTCATCACAGCAACAACCTTTTGTAGTTCTTCATATCCAGGGTTTTTTGAAAGTACAGTGTCCACCTTAGCTCTTACTGCATCTGCAACTTTACCTCTACCACGATTCAGTTGTTCCACAGTACTATTTATAATTTCAAAACTTTCAGATAGTGAAAGGTGCCTATTTTGGAGACTTTTGAGCGTTTTTATGATGCATGAAAATGTATGCTGAATGTGAGCTAAGTCATTCTTCACACTTATGTCACAGGTAACTGTTTTCGCAGTATCAATTGAGACTGCATCTTCAGAGTCCAATGCAAGGAGAACATTGTTAATAGAGTCTATATGTTCGGCATAATATTCAACTGCTTCTAGCCATGTACCCCATCTAGTTAAAATTGGCTTTGGTGGCAATGGAATTTCAGGGTACATTTCTTTCAACACGTTAACTCTACTGGGAGCTTTGAGAAATACTTTTTTCACTGATGAAATCAACAAATCTACTTTAGGGAAATTGTCTCTGACCACTTCTGCCACACGATGAAATGCATGCGCCACACAAGTAAAATGAGTCAATTTAGGATATACAACAGATAATGCTTGTCCAGCTTTGACCATATAAGGGGCAGCATCGCTAATAAAGAATAACACATTATCGTACATAATACCCTTTGGCCACAGGATACCCATAGCTTCGTTGAACAGTTTAACTATAGTTTTGTTATTGCACTTTTCTAGAACATCACAATGTAAAAGAATTCGTTCAGAATATTGTTCACTTAACAAACCGATAACTACATTACCAACAAGTCTACCTTCTTTGTCGGGAGTCTCATCAATGGAAACCCAAATTGAACTATCTTTAATTTCATCTCTTATCTTCTGTATTGTCTCATCGTAGATGGATGGAGCATACGTCTTCCTAAGTGTTGACTCATCCGGGATTGTATGTTGAGTATATTTTTCAAGGAATTCCCTGAAGACCTTATTCTTTAGTTTGTAGAGAGGAATATCAGCAGAGATGAGAGAACGGCACAGGTCGATGTTAAACTCAGATCTTACATTCGATGTTGTTGGTTGTGTTAAAAACAATTGTCTCTGCTTGGAATTTAGTTGTTTGTTGGCCTGATGTTTACTAGTTGTAATGTGTTGTTGCACCAGGAACTTTTGTGTAGATGATACTGCACACTGACACAAATTACAAAATAATATTTTATTGTCAGTTGATAAACCATCTTCTTTAAATTCTGAAATGTAACTTGTTAGTTTTGATTTTAAATTGACTGAATGACGTACTTTTGGCATATTTACCGTCTTTATAGTATGATTTACAAAACTGAACCTATGTGTACTCTGACTGGCATTTAACTGTTGAGCTGCACAACTGAAGTCTGTTAAAAATTTTAAATTAAATTAATACAGTTTTGTAACTTACTTTCCCATTGTTGATAGGACTGCTAATTTTCAAATAACTCTGATGTTAAAGGGATTACTGAACATGTGTTTAAATCTCTATTGTTGAAATGTATTTTTAAAAGTTAATGGAATTTTGTTTTGTTTTATTGTTAAACCTAATATAATATGGACTGTTTTATATGAAATATGGAAAATATATGGAAATTAACGAAAATATGTACTAAACTCTAAAATATGGAAAAATATGGAAAATAAAAGTAGGATTTTTCAACCCTACACATTGTGAAACATAAAGATAATGCAAAATATAAATTATATTAGCTTTATAAGTAAATATGTATTTACATATAAATCCTTTCCCTGCTAATTACCAATATAACATGCGAGAGGTCCAGGACGAAGAGAAATGGTTAGTTTCCCAGTAGTGCGTCCTCGTCCTCTCGAGTGTTATATCTTAACAAGTACTTTGGGTGGGGTAGCTTTTCTGAAGAAACACCATATTTAATATTACTTAGACCAGTCATGAATAAATTATTCAGCCAGAGTCAACGTTCCTATGCTTTATAGAGTATGTTATATAGTTATTATATAAAACTGAATTATGTTTAAGCACCATAACAGGCCAACATTCATGTAATATTTGCTGCAATATCAAGTTAATAATTACAATATGACTTGTATTTTCTTCGGCCGATGTGGCATGTAAATTGTGATCTGAACGGTTAATTTAATACCAAAAGAGAAAACTGGAAATTTACTTTCGTGCTGTTTGATTACTTGTTCGTCTAATTTGTAAATGTATTTAAGCTATCACCTACTGCAGTATTACAGTATCTTAAATGTTATTTAGTTTGGCAATATGAAAATCACTGACTTGATTAAACATTAGGCCTACCTAAAAATTTGTTTTGTTTGACCACAATCATGAAATTATTAGTGCAAACTCCTAAAACTGAATACCACTTTGAAATGTATGCTTAAGAATACTTACTCCTAATAATTGTCCTATTCTGGTTGTAATTGCTGTCTCCGTTAGCATAATTCCTTCTTCATTATCTTCTTTCTTCAACTCATTATACACGTGAACTACAGATTTCTGAAGCGTACTCTGAATGCCACACATTTTCTTCCTTGGAGGAGTCACTGCAACACTATTTCATTTTTTTGACATAGTAATAAAAATCTAAACACGAAAGAAATTCATTAAAATTTGAAATAATATTTCTATCCATTACCCACGTGCATTATCACGCCCAAGTATATTATATTCATTCGTACTTATCTGACTATTCTTGAATTATAACCACAACGCAACACATAACATAACTATTATGTATTAATATTAATACTAATATTAATTAATTATTAATAAGTTCGAATTTCACTATCTTCCAGTAACCGGCTGAGAAATCTAGTACAATTTTAATTTCATGGAACTCCAGTACCGGCAAATATTGTCGATATTTGCCTCAGCTGCCAACATACCGGTTACAAAATCACTACCATTTATAGTATTTGTCAGTATCGAAATTCGAAACGAAGTTGGCAAAAGAAAATTCAACCTTCAAACTAGAAAATCACCATAATCCACTAGCATTTGTAGTAATGGGGGGAAAAATGGTTAGGTTTCACCCTTGGGGTATCAAGTTACCTGGTCTTCCCTATAATCTGCTACATATTTAATAATGATCATAAAGGTAACTTTTTCTTTGGTGCACCCTGTGCGAACCCAACCAGAATGTTTAACAATAAATTGATGTTTGGAGAGCGCTATAACAAGATAACAGCGGAGGCCAGATATAATGAGACTCGACTGGGAATGAAAAAGTCTGTATTTATTAACAGTTGTTTGTAGGCCAGCCAGCGCTGGTCGACCTTCGAATGTTCCGCCCCATTCCAGCTGCTGATTAAAAAATATTCCATTTCCCAGGGGCTGATATGTGAGGGGCTGCAGCAACAATTCATACAGTGGGCCGCAGAGACCCCTTATTCCTTGCTTCCTGAATAAAATTATGAAAAATAATGTACCGTGGTGTCAATAGAGGTCAGCTGTATTTCTCGTGTATTTTGTGAGTTTGCCATTTCTTTCTCATGGTGCTTTCATAACGCGCGTAATCCTTTGGAGTGTTTTTATTTAAATTTTACTAGTTCTTTAAATAATAAATTTAATAATTTGTTTTTTATAGTAATTGTAAACTCTTACCTCGTGTAAGTTTAAATTCGAACCTTTTTCAACTCACAAGGAGAGGCAACATTTTGAGAGTTACAATTTTTGTGGTAATATCGTATTTACTCGAGATTTTTATTTTTAAATGCATAAATAAATAAATAAATAAATAAATAAATAAATAAATAAATAAATAAATAAATATAAATAAATAAATATATATATATATAAATAAACAAATAAATAAATATATATAAATAAATAAACAAATAAATAAATATATATATATATATATAAATAAATAAGTAAATAAGTAAAAAGTAAGTAAAAATTAAGTAAATCAATCAATAAATAAATCAATAAACAAAGAAACAAACGAAAGAAAGGAACGAAGAAACAAAGAAAGAAACAAATAAAGGAACAAATAAAGAAACAAAGAAAGAAACAAATAAAGGAACAAAGAAATAAACAAAGAAAGAAACAAAAAAAGGAACAAAGAAGGAAACAAATAAACGAACCAACGAGCAAGCGAGCAAGTAAGCAAAAAAACGCTGCCGTAACTTCTGTTTGTCGCCAGGAAGGTAAGTGACTAATCCAGTTCTCATTGGCTATCGAATCCAGCGAGCAATGGGAGTTGGGGAGCTGTCAGAAGTCGCGTCTTTGGCCGTGGCATGTTTAGTGGTAGTTTCTGATCAGCATTTCCAACGTTGGATGACACACATATTATGTCGTACAGTCTAATAATTGAAATGTGGCGAAGTGATTTTGGTATTGAAATTGAGTTTTCGCGAAACATTGGACACTAGTATATATATATATATATATATATATATATATATATATATATATATATATATATATATCATTAGACACTAGAGTTATATATCCAGTGCTAGCCTTCTCTCTTCACATCTCGCAGAGAAACAGATTTATATGTTCACTTCCAAATTACAATTACAAGTACAATAAATGTGTCTATGAAATCCCGTAAAGATCAAAAGCCTTTTGCCAAAGCAAAATGACTGAGTTGTGAAATCCCGGGTTGCCTCACCGAGAAAGATAGAACTAAGCTCTTGGACGCATCTTTTGTGATTTGTCTCCAATTATACCCATTTCTTCGTCGTTGTACAGTAGAACTAGTGGCTGCTAAAATTAATCTAAGTCGTCCTCCCATATTCTTCTCTGTCCACTCACGTTTCTGAAGCCGATTCTTGGATCCCGGCTGTGGTTCGGATGAATTCATCCTCTTCACATGCCTTTCCCAGGTTCATTTGAGACGTCTGGCTTTGATTTCAGGTTCTTTCACCCTTGTTCTCCTCAGTTATTTATTGTTAACTCTGTCTTGTAGCCTCACATACTGGTATTTTCCTTTCTGTTTTCTTTGGCATATTCTCAGCATTTCTTCTTCTCGTGGCCAAGTTTTGATTCTATACAGAATAATTGGGAGAACATTGGTGTTAATTATTTCATTTTTGTTTTTAATATCATAGGTTCTATCCAAATGAATGAATTCAAGGTTCCAAAAATTTGGCCGTACTTTTCTGGTGCTATTTCTGGTATTAATTACGAGTATTTCCCTTTTGATTTTGATGCCATAGCCTTCATCCAAATTAATGAGTTCAATATTCCAAAATTTTTTCCATGCTTTCCCGTTGCTATTTCTGGTATTAATTATTTCACTTTTGATTTTGATGCCATATGCTTCATCCAAATGAATGAATTCAAGATTCCAAAAATTTTTGCCATGCTTTCCTGGTGCTATTTCTGGTATTAATTATTTCATTTTTTATTTTTATTCCATAGCCTTCATCCAAATGAATGAAGTCAATATTCCAAAATTTTGCCCATGCTTTCCTGATGCTACTTCTGGTATTAATTACGAGTATTTCCCTTTTGATTTTGATCCCATGCCCTTCATCCAAAGGAATGAGTTCAATATTCCAAAATTTTTCCCATGCTTTCTTGTTGCTATTTCTGGTATTAATTACGAGTATTTCCCTTTTGATTTTGATGCCATAGCCTTCATCCAAATGAATGAATTCAAGATTCCAAAAATTTTTCCCATGCTTTCCTGGTGCTATTTCTGGTGTTATTTCATTTTTGATTTTGACTCTATAGCCTTCATTCAAATGAATGAATTCAAGATTCCAGAAATTTTACCCATGCTTTCCTGATGCTATTTGTGTTATTAATTACGAGTATTTTACTTTTGATTTTGATACCATAGCCTTCACCGAAATAAATGAATTCAAACTTCCAGAATTTTGCCCATGATTTCCTGGTGCTATTTCTGGTATTAATTATTTCACTTTTGATTTTAATGAAATAGACTTCATCCAAATGAACGATTACAAAATTTTTGCCATTGCTTTCCTGGTGCTTTTTCTGAAGGAATTTGTTTGCCCTACGTACATCTAGTCCTGAATTTGTCACAGATGCACATTATTTACTATCATGTCTTCTTGGAAATTTTTGCCATGAGTTTGTTTGGTTTTCGTCTCCCAATTAGCTCCCTTTTTATTTCCTCTAATGCTCAGATGAACTGCCACGAGTAAAAAAACGAAACTGTACATATATGTGCTTGTTACTTGTGCCACTATAGATCGAAATTTGCTAGCGTGTATTTCTCCACTATCTGTGGGGGAGGGAGTTCAACCCGCAGCAACTTTTCTTGATGAGGCCCCAGTGGAGCCATCTATCGGGATAACATTACCATTCATTTTTACGATATTGAAACCCTATCCTCTGCTTTGTTTTTACTCCACATGTTGTTTCTCCATATCAGGGGGTCTGGGGCAGGGGTAACGACTGGCCTTCGGAATGGGATGGAAGAAAAATGACGAATGCACCGATGGCCCGTTATTTGCGAGCCACATGCAGAGCGGAATTAATCTTGTTGCACTACTGTAAGGTAGCTCCGACTCTGTGAGTGGTTTCCAGTAAGTAGATCGCAAGCGATTGAACACTCGCATGCCATGAAGTAGGATATTGTATTCACGATGTGGGTTGACCAGACGTTAACAAATATGATGTAATTAACAAAACGTAAGCAAAGTATAGTAATTAACACCGGTTTGCCCCGTCGTGAAAACAATCCGTACCAGGGGGTAGAATGTGTAGTTCATAGTTAACGATTGTGTAATTTTGTGTAATGCGTTGGCTCAGGAAAATTAAAGGAACTGTCATTCGGTGTGAAATGTTTTCAGCTGTTCTATCACATTGTAATTTGGCTTTAAATTTAATAAAAAATAATCGAATAATATACCTATTCATATTACGCAAAGGACTTTTTAATTTCTTCAGGCTGAATCAATGCCGTGTTTATTAAACTTTCTTGATTATTTCTTCCTATGATAGTAAACCTATAATTTATTTGGTAACTAATGCTAAAAATAATACAAAATTGTTCTGTGAAATGTAGTACAGGCACGCGGGAACGGGTTATTTTGAATCTATTAGCTGAAAGTTATACCTGAAGTCGGTTAGATTTTGATACCGCTATACTGTTCCTTAGGCAATGCCATTTCAGTTGCCATGAGGCAGTGTACGGAAGAGCATCGTGAATTCGCAGTAAAAACAATGATTGTTGACATTTCTGCACGACGAGAATTTCTGCTGGTAACGAAGTCGCTCCGAATCAGTGGTGGTAAGAAAGGAACGATAATTGAAGTCGCTCCCGCGCGGAAGTTATTTACCTTCTTGAAGCGTCTTACACTGTTTATGAACTCGCACTGTGGCCAGAATATTGCCTTCAGATCTCAAATTGCATCAGTAAAAGCTTCAGACCGTCCAACAATTGCAAGCCGGCGATGCCAACAGAGGAATAATTTTTCAGAACTCTTTTTAGCAAAATGTGAAGATCAATATTCATCACTGCATTACGACAGCTCTTTTGAAAGCGTCTAATGTGGGACAACAGCAACATGGACTAGCCCGCGCGATCGCCTGACTTTTCAGTGTGCGATTTCTGGGGGGATTTTTAAAGGATCGTGTTTATACTAGTCGTCCTCAAACTCTAAATGAACTAAAGACTAAGATTCGTGACAATACTGCATCTATCAATCGAAATTCTCGTCTTGCAGCTACACAATCATCATTGTTTTCACTGCGAATTCATGATGCTCTTCCAACCACTGCCTCATGGAACTGAAATGGCATTGCTCAAGAAACAGTATGGCGGTATCATAGTCTTACCGACTTCAAGTATGACTTTGCGTTAATCGATTCAAAATATGTCATTCACGCGCGCCAAACTGTATATTAACTTATTTTTGTATTATTTCACTCAGGAGTAGGGAAGTCAGTTTTAAGTGCTGGACTCTTTTGCCTCAAGATAATGACTCTGATACTCATATATGTTTGGGCGCGCGGTAGCGTCGCGGATGAGGTGTAACGCTGAAAGACGGAAGGTTGCGGGTTCGATTCCCGATGGTATCATGGCTTTTACATTGATCTAATCCTTCCAACCACACTATGACCCTGGGGTCAACTCAGCCTCTAACAGAAATGAGTACCAGTAGAATTTTCTTGGGGTAAAGGCGGCGGGCACGTAGGATTGACACCCTTACTGCCATTAAATACCGATTGTCTCTAAAGATGGGAGCCTTAAATTATCGTCACCCTCTGGGCCGATTTAGCCTGTCATGAGGTTGATTTTAATTTTATTCATATCTGTCAGAGGTGAGTCAAATCCAGAAGTTTGTGCGGCCGGAAGCATTAGATTAATGGAGAAAATATATGATTTCGTTGAACATCGAATTCACGAGCAAAGCCTTTAGCAGTGAAACTAGCGCGAAGGAAACGAGGTTAAATTTTTAATTTGGCTGAAATTGACACTTAATTTTGCGTGGAATTCTTTCATCCAGGGACACTGAGTGGCAGTGTGGGTGTCAGTTTCACGAACTCGTCGCCTATGCTCCTGGTACTCATTTTTACTACGAGCTAAGTGAGCTCAGTGCCATAATTCGGCCAGAAAGAACCCATCAGAAATTGAACTAATGACCTTCCTGCTTGCAGCGTAACATCTTAAATTACGACGCTACCAAAATATCTGCCACACTTGAACTTTTCTACGATGCTAATGCTTCCAATTGGAATTGAGAAACTCTTGACAGAACACTTTTATCTTTTTGAAATGCATTAAACAGTCATATTTTCAGAAATGTTTCCATGCACTACGACAGTCTGTAATCTGACGGCGCGACATGGAACTGCATACTGCATGAAGCAGCACTTAGACCTCTTTCAATTTATGAATATTTTAGTTAATTTTGCCCGATGTGCTGGAATATCAAGAAGTGCACGCTTTCTGTCGATCAGAGCTGAGTACCGCAGTGATGCCTCAAAACTTGGTGCAGTCGCGTCAGTTATTAATATATTTCTGCACTAGCTACTGTACAGTTGTCAAAAGAAAAAGTGGCCGCTCTCCTGAAACAAAGTTCCCTTCTGGTATCTTCGCTACAATTCGGAGACAGGCGATGTTACATGTTGTTGGACCACGTTGCCTGATATCTACAGTTATAATTGAAGTATTCTGCGTGTTATTCGATAGCGTAATGGTAGCGTTCAGGCCTCTTATTCGTGAGGCCCTGCGTTCGACTACAACCTCGTGTTTTTATGTTCTTTTTTGTTCTGTTTTTGAGAGAGACAAACTATACATAATGGCTCCTTTCTCTTTTACGATTATTTTAGTAATTAACATCAGGTTCATTAATATATTATGCCATGACTTTATCATTATGACATTGTGGCTGAAAATGGAAAGAAAAAAGATTTTATTCTCAATAAAAATATCTTTCGTGGCATAAACAAAACAAATTTACTGGCGTCGGCCTTAAAACTTTCAAACAATTAAGCTTCAATTGTTTTTCAATTTGATTTCCGAGTAGTTGATTACGGACAATGACACGTCGCTGGAGCAGTTCTTTCAGTTCATACGGATCCACTCACCATTAATGTCTCATTATCCAAAGTTAATGGACGTGACGATTAATTCTTGTTTGAAGATTTGAATTCATTTTTTGAAACTTGGAAGGAGTGTGTATTAAATAAGACAAATTGCTAACAAACTTTTTTTTCAAATATTGTTTTTTTTACTTGGTTATTTAAAGACGCTGTATCAACTACGGGGCTATTTAGCGTCAGATAGCAAGATGATATTTGGCGAGATGATGCCGAGAATTCGCCATAGATTACCTGACATTTGCCTTACGGTTGGGGAAACCTCAGGTAATCAACCCAGGCGGGATTCGAACCCGCGCCAGAGTGCAATTCCGCATCGGCAGACAAGCGCCTTAGCCGACTGAGCTACGCCGGTGACTTCTTAATTGCTGCTCTAAGCAGTGGAAGCATTTGCTTTAACACGAATTAACAAAATTCCATTATTCATACATTCTTTAGTCATTTAGTTCATCTTGACTGCTAATTTTGTTTAGAATTTATATTAATTTCAACTAGTTGAGTTATTTTATGATAACCCTATATTTATGATTTTATAAAAGATATAAATATGCATAAGCCTACTTTGCAATACACCGTGTCCCGCTTAGAGGGATCGAGAAATAAGTGCTAATTTAAAGTATAAATAATGGTTTTATAACATAACTTTTTGTATAACTTGATGTAAAAACTGTTCGAGTTTCGGATAATTGTCAGTTCAACTCGATGTGTGCGCGTCGTGCTACCCTGAAAACATTAAAAGGTACTCAACCTTCTGCCAAGTGTTCCATAACATTTGTGGAGTGATTAGCGCGGCTGCATTTATAATGCGTTGTCTCAGTTTTTCCAAAGTGTCAACTGTACCACGTTGGTACACAACGGGCCACCATGACTGCGCCACTTATAATTGCGCCAAATGGGTTGCTGTATATCCGTATTGCGTTTGCGCCAGTAACTCAAACGTCATATGCAAATTTTTTGTTCGTAGGTTGGTAAAAAATATTTAAGATGTTACGATACGATACAAAATCTTCGTTAGAGGAGGACATTGGTTGCAATTCAGTTACAGCTTCGTGAACTTCAAGTAAGGTTGTTGGTAGTTTTGTCATATGGAGACGTGGTTCTCTGTAGATTGCTTCTCGTAATAGTTTAATGTCAGTGAAATGCAGTACACTAGCACAAGGCTCTGGATTCTCATTGAATGTTGTAGATATTATGATGCCTGGTTTTTCACTTAAATCACTAGTCCATTTCCTTTTACACGACGCACGTATTTTTTTTTGCCGTACGAGATCTCTTTCATTACTTTGGTGATTATGACCGCCTAAATTTTCGTTTCACTGTTTAAAATTATTATGTTTGCAGGGAAATTCTTCACTGTACAACGCCAACGTATACGTCCATCTACATATGTGTACGCCTTGCGAAACTTAAAACCATCTCTTACAAGTAAGTCTTGTCCTCTGTTGCTGCACCTTTGGACTACCTCCACGACAACCTTCACTAGTCATTAGTCTCCCTCACAATGTTTATGTCCTCCCACTCAATGATACTACTAAAACAAAACACACCACCTGGGTATCGTGCACTAGTAGATTTCGTGCGCTACTAATTAAGAAAAATGAAAATTCTTACCCAAAACAGTCGTTGGCGCAAACTCATTACTCTTAAATATGACCGTACTTTCCAATTGCAAATAAACAATAAATCTGGCGCAAATGCATTGCACCCGTACACAACACTTGTCACAAATCCCCAGAGGAAGGTCAATGGGCGTCAAGTCGGTTGACCTAGGTGGCCAGGTAAGGGTTTTCCTCTTTCGATCAACCTATTGTGAAAGTTTGCATTCCAGAAGCCACGCACTGCTCCAGAGTAATGGGGTGGAGCCCCATGTTGCCGAAAAACCGATTCTGGGAGGAGTTGATCAACAACAAAAGTTCTGCACCATGTCAAGGTACACATTCCCTGTGACTGTTGCCTTGATGAAGAAAAATGGTTCAATGACGGAATATTCTACTGAAATCGACCTGATTGGCGAGTTGGTATAGCGCTGGCCTTCTATGCCCGAGGTTGTGGGTTCGATTCCGGGCCAAGTCGATGGCATTTAAGTGTGCTTAAAATGCGTCAGGCTCATGCAGTAGATTTACTGGCATGTAAAAGAACTCCTGCGGGACAAAATTCCGGTACATCCGGCGACACTGATATAACCTCTGCAGTTGCGAGCGTCGTTAAATAAAACATAACATTTAACATTATTCTACTGAATGGCGTCAGGCTCGTTTCCGCGATAAACGTTATTGCGCATGCGCATGAACATGCAACTTTTTTTAAACCATTGGTACATAAACTTGGACAGTTTCTGCATCTTGTCAGATGTAAATCACAACGATATCTTTATTTGATTTTAAATGGTGTGCATTTATTTCTCGATACCTCTAAGAGATACACGTTGTACTTGAGTATGAAAAGCTATTTCATCTCTTAAGAGTAATATTTTAGTATGAAAAGTTTATTAATCTTTTCGGAAAACTTATCTATTACTGAAGCCGCACACGGACTAACAATAAAGACGAAGGCTTGACAAGAAAGGGAATAAAATGCAACGAGCAGTCTATAAATATTCTACAAACACTTCATTCTTGAAGTAGAGGATTCTTGGCACACTCTGTATAGCGCCAAGCTGTAATCACAGCTTTACGCCCTTGTCGCACGTTCCCTGCGGGGTCGCTCTATCATGTAGCAGCAGGTAATGATGGAAAAAATCGGCAGTTGGTGCTCTGTATTTATCGAACCTGCCCCGACCATTAGCGTGCTACTGCGCAACTTTTAACCCCCAAGAAACACGTCCCATATATTTCAATAAAATCAATGGTTCTTACAAGCGATAAAAGTTCAATTGGAATTCTTATAACTCCCAGCAGTTGCCCGCTTCATTTCACTGTAAAACAGCGCTACGTGCTTCCGTGAAATGCTATTTGTACAGAAGAGGGAATCTGATTTTGTGGTCCTTTCATGGTCTAGTATTTTCATCGTTTCATATTATTTTTGTTTTTCTTCTTATTTTTCTGAATTCAAAGATTGGAATTAAACCTTCTGATACCAAGGAACTTAATGAAGTTGCGTCCATATCTTTCTTGGCAGTGCTTTATCCTGTCTTCAGCAGAATTATAAAATAGAACTTTCCTGAATGTACGATTACGTGGCTGTAACAATTCCTCTGGTAGCTCTTAGTTAACTTAATCATAATTGCCTCATCTCTTCTCTATTGCTGTGACTTCTTACTGTGTTTGTAAGAGTGAGCTCAAAAAACAGGAGCTTAATAGTCACACCTCATGAACAGAGACAATATTAATATTTTTCATACTTGGTTAAGTGAAAATCTAAATAGTTTCACTGTAATGGGGTTTAAATACTTCACAGATTGCGTGAAATAGCTAAGGAATTCACTGTTCAGCAATTTGAAACAGTTATAAAAAGGTACATTGGTGACACTGCTTTATACTAATGATGAATTTTTGTCTGGTTGATTTATGTGAACTTAAATTTTAATAATAATTATTGCATACTGGGCGTTAAAGCATAGTTAACTGGGCGTTAAAGCATAGGATGAAAATAAATGGTTCTAAAAGTAAATCTATAACATTTTGTAAAATCCGAGAGGAAACTAGTCTTAATTACGAATTCAGTGGTGTTGTAATTCCGCAAGAACAATGTTGTAAATACCTAGGAGTGTATTTAAACTCCAAACTTTCTTGGGGAGAGCATGTTGATAATGTTACGGGTAAAGCATGGAGGGCACTTCACTTTATTATGAGAATCTTGAGAAAGGCTAGCCCCAAATCGAGGGAAATAGCATATCTAACGTTAGTGCGACCATTAATGGAATACGGAACTACATGTTGGGATCCCTATAGAATATACCAGATAAATTCCTTAGAAAGAATCCAGTATAGGGCAGCGAAATTTGTTAAAGGTAAAAGAGAAGATGGAAACGATACGATAAAAGAACTTAAATGGGAAACTTTGGAAAACAGACGTTGGAAAACTAGAATAACATCATTGTATAGAGCACATCTAGGTCAGAAAGCATGGGTAGACATAACGGCTCGGTTAGAAAAGCCAACGTACTATGGTAGGAACGATCATGATTTTAAAATCAAATGTAGGAAACAGAAAACGGATGTAGGTAAATACTCATTTTTAAATAGAACTATAAATGATTGGAATGACCTACCTGCAGCGGTCTTTGAGGGCTGTCCTTCCTTAAGGAGATTCAAGAATAATTTAAAAAGTTGTATATAAAGTGAAAATTAAAATTAAGGTGACATTCAACATTTAATTATTTTTAAGGTGACATGTATTTATCTAGGCTGACGAATTTACTTCCTTGGTTTGAATTGTAAATTATTTAAAACTAGCGTGTAAGAGGGCCTTAGACTAGAAATGTTTAGTTTAAATGTAGTTCTGTTTATAAGTATGCATAAAGATGTAATTATTTGACTTATTTGAACTGTTGTATCAGTGAAGCGAGGTGAGTCAGTGAAGTTATGGTTTTACAGTGCAGTGAACAGTTCCGATCAGTGATAATTTATAGCGTCAATGAAATGTGTTCTATAGTGTCAGTGAAATGTGTTACAGAGTGTCAGTGAAATGTGTGCTAAAGTGTCAGTGAAATGCGTCATAGTGCCACTACAGGGAATGAGATGAGAGTAAAGTGAAAGACTATTGAAACTTATGTAGGACCTATAGATAATTATGTAGGTTGTATTGTAAAATTAGGTACTTTATTTTATGTTTTATTATTATTGTGCTAAATTGTATTGTGTATTATTATTGTATTGTGTGTAAAATTGTATATGTGTTGTAAAATTGTATTGTGTATTGTAAATTTTATTGTGTATTGGTTATCATTTTATTGTGTATTGTTAATATTGTATATACAACTGCCACCGGGTGCTTGCCCACTTGCAGTGTAAATAAATACATACATACATCTCTTTTGTGTCTGTTGTGTTATTTGAAGGGTTCAGAACCATAGAGGGCCAAGCGCCATTTACTAAAACCGTAGAAAAAAAGGGTTAAAATGAAGTTATCACCATAATTCAATGCAAACATATAGCAAGTAATATAAAGTATACACATTCAAACTAAATGATATGTCAATCTTCAACTACTGGGTGTTCATTTCAAAGTGTGTCATGACGTCACTGTTGTTGAGTCACCAATTTGAAGCGAGTTTCAGCTTGTATGTCAGAGAAGTTGCCTATTATTCAAGGCGTTCTTTAATCTGAACTTGAGAACATGTACGGTATAACTTGAACGTCGTAGCAACAGATGGCGGTCTGTACGGTCTGTGTGCTACCATAACCTCTTTCGAACTGTGTTTTGCGCCGGCAAGTCGTACGCAGGGTATTTGTTATCATCGGTTGCGTACGGTAACATTCCACAACACAAATAAAATACTCCTAGTCCATGTTGACCGTCGAAGTTAATGTCAACAAATACGTAAGTAATCGTCTTAACCCTCTCCCCATATCCCGACAGTACGTATTTCCAAACAGTTCACATTCCTGCCACTACCGGCGTTATCGTACGCATCGGTACGTACTCTTCAGAATGAACGCCGTACTTGTTAGGCAACTTCTCTGCCTCCTAGGTAATACACCTTTGCGGAAGTGTAGGAAGATTGAATTTTCTAGACTCATCGGCTAGCCACATGACGGCATACAGCGAGCCATGACACACTTTGAACTGAACACCCAGTATGGTATTCACTTAACTTTAACCCTTGCTTTTTCCGTTTTTAATAAATGGCGCTTGGCCCACTATGGCTCTGAACCCTTAATTTAATATTAATACTGTCAATTTCACCTATCGAGCCAAATGAAAGATAGAAACAAATAACTAATTAAATGAATGAATAAATAAATAAATAAATGGGAAAGTAAATAAAAACAAATAAATGAATGGATGAATAAATAAATAAGTAAATAAATAAATAAATGAAGAAAGAAAGATATGAAGAAATAAATAAATAAATAAAGATACAAATAAATAAATAAATAAAAGTATAAATAAATATATAAGTAAATAAATATTTAAATAAATAAATAAACAAATAAAAATTAATGGATAATTAAATAAGTAATTAAATACATAAACAGGCTGGATTGCCCACCTGTCAGTGTCGGCTGATCACTCCATCGTGAATTCAATCATTAACTCATACACTCGATCGCGAATTTAACTACCTACTCACTCGATCGCGAATTTCATTACCAACACACTCACTTGGTTGCGAATTAAATCGCTAACTCACTCGATTGCGAATTCAATCACTAACTCAGTCACTTGATCGAGAATTCAATTAATAAGTCACTCACTCGGTGGAGAATTCAATCTCTGACTCATTCACTTAATCGAGAAAAGAATCACTAACTCGCTCACTTGGTCGAGAATTCAATACTAACCTATTCGATCGGGAATTCAATACTAACTCACTCGATCGGAAATTCAATACTAACTCACTCGATCGGAAATTCAATACTAACTCACTCGATCGGGAATTCAATACTAACTCACTCGATCGGGAATTCAATACTAACTCAATCGATCGGGAATTCAATAGGCCTACTAACTCGATCGCCAATTTAATCACAAACTCATTCGATTGCAAATTTAATCACTAACTCACTCGATCGCGAATTTAATCAATAACTCGTTCATTTGATCGCGAATTTAATTACTAACTCATTCATTCGGTAGCTTATCAATCACTAACTCACTCACTCGGGTAGTGAATTTAATTACCGACTCACTCTATTGTGAATTCATTTACTAATCAACTCGCTTCATATCGAATTTAAACATTACCCCCTCACTGATTCACGAAAATAATCATTTTTACTTACTCTCACCAAATCGTTAAATAATTCATTCGGTAACTACTGTCCGATTTACTCACTTGTTCGCTCACCCAAACATTATCCCTCAAGATCGTTCTCTCACTAATTGGTTAAGTCATTGACGCTTTAATTCACCGACTCATTCACTCACTCACTGACCCATGTATTAATTTACTCGAGTATTGACATGGCCACTCACAGACTCACGTCAATACTCATGGACTCACTTATGCATGACAACCGTGTTGTAAACTTCACCTCGGGAAAGAATCTGAAAATGACACTATTACAATATTACCTTAGTCTACTCCCTGTCTCTCAGTGCTACGAAGTTTTTTTCTTTCCGCGAACTTTGGTTATATTCACAGCGTTGACGATAGTGATACTGTGGACAAGAAAGCAAGATCAAGATTTTTCCGCTTATTTCATCATTAAAAATATTATGGCATCCAATACTTCCCTCTAGTTTCATGTCATTTCACATCAAGATCTAATTTACAGGATGGTTATGGCCATTCCAGTGTCGAGATAAGTCAACGGACGCCTGATGGGATACTAGAATAGTCTTCATAACCTGGTGACCCTTAAATAACTGTTTCAACTATCTTTGTTGTGCTACTTAAACAGAAAATCAACATTTTAGATTGTTCGTCTAATTGATCAACAATAAAATTGTGTGAATGCTGAAGAATATCATTCCCCCTTCCCCCCACACACATACAGCTATACATATACATATGTATATGTGTAGGGGAGAGTTGGGTTGTATCGGACATCGGGTAATATCGGACAGTGCGTTTCTTTCATTTACCACCAGATGATAGTACCTAAATGACATGGTTACTTTTCTGTATGCGACATCACAGAAACGTAACCGTGTCAATCAGGTGTTATTATCTGGTGGTAGATGAAAGAAACTCACTGTCCGATGTTACCCGATATCCAATACTACCCAACTCTCCCCTATAGAAGTATACAAACAAACACCCTCACATATCCTTTGGGAGTGAGAGTTGCTAAATTCTGAAGGAAACTAATTTCGTAGGATTGTATTAAATACAGGTGGCTGCTGACCTATGAACAAAAATGAACTCATGGCCAAAACCTTAAATACTTCTAACATATCACACATTACAAACAAATTGGAATGCATAAGTGGCAGGAAAACAATTCATGTAAAATACTATATTATTTGTATATTAAAACTAGCAGTAAATGAGTCTAGTGTTACATCTTGTATTGGGGCATGCTGTAAATAAAAGGTTGGAAAAAAAAGACACATACGCGTATGCTCGCGCACACACACATTCACATATACACACAAACTAGTAAAACAATTTATGAAAAAAGTATCTTAACTTTATCAATGCTATTATTCACAGAATTTATAAGATACAAAAGTATTATAGAGTAGGCCTACAAAGTAAGTAATTGTAGGAATTTCCAACTGCTGGCTCTGTGATGTCACACGCCTCTGCTCTCGAGCGCCTCGAGAGAGGAAACATTGAGTGTATTCCGAATCACACCGGACCGGTGAACATCAATGACGTCACGCTGCAGCGGAGTAGGAACAAAACTGCTGGAAGGTTCAATGGCTATCATGGCGGCTGTACAAGTTATTGTGCTACGCTAGCAAGATTTTGCGAAAATTCCATACTGTCATCTCGCTCAAAGAAAAGAGAGCATAAACAATTTATTTCTTGAACCAGTAGTAATAACTGGTCCGTTGACATGTTTGCTCACAAGCCATTAACATACTGTTTTTACGTTGTGCTCATTACAAACAATACAGCAGAACTAAAGCAGAACACACCGCCATGACACAACAGTGTATGATGTCATTCGTCTGCTAATTCCCGCCCTATACAAGAACCAATCAGATTCACTGGTGGGGGCTGATGGAGACTGCCACAACCTCTGTAAGCTGATGGCACCGGTATGACACCGGTGGAACATCAGTGACGTCATCGTTGAAATTCGGAACACCGTGATGCCATGAGATTGCTCAGCGCTGAGATTCGGAATACGCTCATTGGTAAAGTAGGGGGAGTGGCAATGGAAGGGATTGAGATGTTTAAATAGCGGAGACACATTAACCTCCCTCACGTGCTCTACCAGATCTGCTCCAAGAGGGGAAACACGCTCGACGGCCAGTTGGAACGGACTGCAATACTGTATTTTAATACGTATAAAACTATAATTATCAGAAATAATGTGCAATAAGATATATGCTAGGAATTTTTGTAAATAACAGTACATAAAACCAAACCAGTGTACATAGTATTACTCTTTGTAATGCAACTTGTTGTTTGATAATAAAAATAAACACGCACGTCTCTATTATCTGTTTCATTGTTAGAAGGTAAAAACACGGCGTTTAATTCGGTATACATGATGGCAGCTGTTCAGCATTCTGTAACATACTATCAACTCCGTGGTGATGGTTGCGAGTTACAACAAAACAGTAACTTTGTATTCATTTATAGAGTTACTAACTGATTAGAGCAACATATACAGCAATAATTAATGTATTATAATATATCTGATACATATTCTAATACAGGTTGCGTAATAAATCACAGGACGAGCAGTTGAACATGATATTAAATAAATATATTTGAATTGGTGATTAAGATGCAAATTTTGTGTTACTTCCAAGTCATGGGTTCGAATTCTACCACAACAAATGTAGGCCTATCTGTATATTGTCAATGTGTCGTCGGGTTTACATTAAGTGGAAGTCCAGACACTTGTTGAGTCCACATTACGAGAATCATTAAAAATGACTGTCGAAATGAAACAGTCTGTGAGAAATCGTTTTTTGGTACCGATTTCATAGATGTATTCTTTTGTAGAATTCCTCTAAGAAAGTAAAAAGTATATATCGAACTAATTAATTTAATAAACATAATAGAGGAGCTATGTGTACAAGGGGCGTATACCAGAAAACCGTGTTCGAAGGAAATGGCATTTGAAACTTTCATTTTGGTTTAGTGCTTGTACTAAGTGCTTAAAACAACATTTTTAATGAGTGTAGTAATGAACATAATAATTTATTATTGAAGATAATTCTTTGCGACAGATATTGTGAATACTTGAAATTGCAACTTGCATTTTAAAATGTACTAGTATACGCCTTTTTTGTTAGGAGGGAGGGAGAGAGAGAACATCCCACGTATTACGACCTGAGGTCTATTGTACACCCCCTATATGGGATGAGTTGCGTGCCCACCGATCCTCTACGCGCACCGACCTAACCACTTGATCCCCTTAACGACCGGTCCCTACAGCCAACAGAGTCCATATACCACTCCTGCTTCGGCAACGCCCCGAAGGCTCCCATAACTGTCCGAGGAGGAAGTCCTCCCTCGAGAAGGTCTGTCCCGGGTTCCGTTGCAGAAGCTATCCATCATCATATGAATACAATCCACGGAGGCCGGTCGAGAGAGGCAGCAGCTTTGGAGAGCCGCCTGTAGAGCGATCTGAAAATCAGAAGAAGTAACGGGATAATGGATGAAAGGATGATAGGGAAAGAACAGAAGTGGCGAAGGTGAGTGAGGTTCCAATCGCCTGATAAAGTTACAGAGGTGTGAAAATTATTAGAATAATCTTAATTTTAAAGGTTTTTTAATAGTTCCTTCACAAATATTCATTGAATTGATGAATATTGGTATATAATATTACTATACTGATGTAGGATATATTTACTACTAACAGTGCCGGAAAGCATTGTTGTACATTGGTATTTTTCTTATTTTACAATTGTTATGGGAATTCAGAAATTATTATATTATGTTGGCGGAATTGGAAACATAAAAAATTAATTTAGAAATGCTTTAAACAAATTGTTCTTTGCGTTTACATTGTTGTGAAGGTTCAAATGAACTTATACATCTGTTTTGTGCATATAATTTTTTATGTTTCCAATTCCGCCAACATAATATAATAATTTCTAAATTCCCATAACAATTGTAAAATAAGAAAAATACCATTGTACAACAATGCTTTCCGGCATTGTTAGTAGTAAATATATCCTACATCAGTATAGTAATATATGCCAATATTCATCAATTCAATTAATATTTGTGAAGGAACTATTAAAAAGCCTTTAAAATTAAGATTATTCTAATAATTTTCACACCTCTGTACCTGATATTCATTCATGGAGTGAGGAAAAAACTCCGAAAAAACCTCACCCAGGCAACTCGGCCCGACCGGGGATCGAACTCGGGCCCGCTGGGTTCGAAGTTAGACTCACTAACCCCTCAGCCTTAACGGTGGACTAGTATTCGCCCTTAGTACATATAGTCATAATGACAGGAATTTAATATAACAAAACTAAATTCAAATAGCTGTTTTAGTCGCTTGTAAAAATGATATAGTCATATAAAGAAAAGATAATTAAAAATAAATTAATTTATATTTTCAATAAACTGATGTGGAATCTATAATCATTTTTGTGATAGTTTAACAAATGATACACAAACTTTTTTTTGCTTGCCATTTTCCATCTGAGCAGTCTTCTTTATTTGAGTCACTCTGTCTGTCTGTGTACCTAGATTTCTGCCTGTCTGTGTACCTACTGTATATCTCTGCCTGTCTGTACCTACTGTATATCTCTGCCTGTCTGTGTACCTACTGCATATCTCTGCCTGTCTGTGTACCTACTGTATATCTCTGCCTGTCTGTGTACTAGAGATCGCTTTATCAGACAAGACTCACGCCCATACTTGCTTGCCGTCAGGCTTGGGTTCCGGTGACACTACAAAGCAAGTTAACTTTTAGCCTGAACCCATTGAGCCCGGGTTTTATAGGTTCAGTCCAGGCGGGACCCAAGAAAGCCTGCCTGTTTGCTCGTATTATAAGGTAGAGTGACTTGCATTCACGGAAGCCAGTCTGCGCTGGTTAAGATGAAAGAGCACTAGTTTGAAACCTAAGTTCGTTGGCTATTTAGTCACTTCAAAAAATCTTTATCTTATGGCCCAACACGGCACATATTTTTGATTAAAGAAACACAGTTTTACGATTTATTGCGCTACAGCATTCATAAAGTAATAAGACAATATCATACATTTCATATTCCTGCAAAGTGCATCTGACTCAACAAAATAGTAACATTTCGTAACTTGTGACTAATTGAGAAAAGAGAGGAGAGGAGAGGAGAGGAGAGGAGAGGAGAGGAGAGGAGAGGAGAGGAGAGGAGAGGAGAGGAGAGGAGATTATAGAAAAATATTTCATTTTAACTTTTTCCTTATCATCAATTAAAATCCTCATGAATACCTGTAAAATGTATAAAAGTTTTTCGTTCTTCAGAATATTGATTTGCTATTTAACTTCTGAAGGACAGATTTCTTTTTATTTATGAAGCTGAGAGTTTGAATGGTTTGCATTAAATTTATATTACTACGATGAAAAGGAAAGTGCAAGTAATTTATAATAACTGTTGGCATTTAATGGATATTATGTTGACGAGAAATAGTTTTCTTTGTCTTTATTAACGGTACATTTCAGAAGACAACAAATTTTCAGTAGTTTGTCTATATCTATAGGCTTCTTGTCAGGTTTGAATGACGTGGTTCATATTTATCATGCATCTGAAAGCAGCAGTCTGCTGCAGGTCGGCGGAACCCAACAGGCCTTTCGGGTCACTCTTAAGACTGTTTGGGAGTCACGTGCAACCACACTGCCTGCCTGCCTGCCTGCCTGCCTGCCTGCCTGCCTGCCTGCCTGCCTGCTTGAGAGGGAAGATTGCAGGCGGGTGAACGATACGAAGCGTAAGCCCGCTCACGGACGTAAACAATCATGGGCAAGCCTGATCGACAGTGTGCCGGCCTCTACTGTGTACCTACTGTATATTTCTGCCTGTCTGTGTACCTACTGTATATCTCTGCCTGTCTGTGTATCTGCTGTATATCTCTGCCTGTCTGTGAACCTATATCTCTGCCTGCCTGTGTGTATATCTATATCTCTGCCTGTCTGTATGCCTAGATCTCTGCCTGTCTGCGTACCTAGATCTCTGCCTGTCCCTCTGCTTCTTTATACCCATATACATGCCTGTCTGTGTCTGTCTGTCTCTCTGTCTGTGCATCTAACTCTATGTCTTAATGTTTATGTCTGTATTTGCTTCCTTCTGCATGTATAACGTTTCCTTTTATATCGCTGTTCAGTAAGTTTATTACTCTAAGCACCTAATCATTTTTCGTCGTTATGAAGGAATGTTATTGCTTATGACATATTTCTCTTGCTACCATAAAATTATACATAGATCGTCTACATTCGGAAATCATGGTTGTGTTGTTGGAGGCTTAGTGAATGGAGACGTGGTAACATTGCTGCTACTGTGCCGTTTAGGACGACATCCGGATCATTTGCACAATTATGGGAAATGCAATTTAAGAGGGAAGCCAAACAAGTGACAACGATTCTAGTGTTGCCATAGCGACACATTAGCCAATCGATCACACTGGTTAATTATTCCAATGTTGAATAAGACAGGGACGAAAGCGAAGGCCAGAAAGTAATTATCATTCTGTTCTATTTGATGTTTGCCTGTCGAGCTGCGAATTTTTCTTGCTCCCTTAATGAAACCTACCCCCGCCTCTGACCCAATTCATCGTGACAAGTGGAGCGAATAATTGCTGCTCACTCTACGCCGATCTTCCTTTGTCCCTGCGTTTTATTACGCATTCCGAGTGCATGTGCGTTGCGGATTATTGCCTCATGTCTGTCTGTCTGCCTGTCTGCCTGCCTGCATATATCATTACGATTTATATTGCGTTTTCAGAAAGAGATCCTTTCTGAAGTTTGATTTTGGATCATATTGATTCATAGAGAGTGTGTATTTCAGAAAACCATATGGAAGTGACAACATGCATGTATTCTGTTTTCTGTAAAATTAATGGAAGCAGAAGCAACCGTGCTGAAGGCAACTTTTGACGTGAATACGTCTACAAGTTTGATCCAGTACTAGGACGCCATTCCAGAAAGTCAACCGGCATATTTTCAGACCAGTTTTGTCGTATCTATAATTTTTTAACTACACGATATATTACAATGAAGTAAATGAGTCATAGTGGGGTATTTGGCCAATTTAGGCGGCCAAAAATAGACTTTCTAAAACTTACTCCAGGTAGGAAAAAAAATACCACATAGCAAAGCTGAATACAGGGTTGTCTCCGATCTCTGATAAGGAATTTGAATGACATGTGCGTCAGGAGTCACACGACAGCTGAATTGTGGCGCGACTCATAGCAGAAATTCCCAAGAAAATCGAGCCTTTTTGGGAGGGGTACATAACAACCCTTTCCGATGCCAAGTACAGTTAAGTGAAAATAAAAGAAGCCTGCAATAAACGATGTTTCGTTATTTCCAAGAAAGGCATCTTCTGCGCACTTAATAAGATTGGTGTAGCATAAAACTTAAAATAAGAAGACGAAATCACGTTTGATTCGTATTCTTGTAGGCCCACATCATTTTCGAGTATTAAATAAAATGTCCAAAACTATTGTAAAGACTAAGAATTAAGTTATATAGTCTTATAGACATAAAAGTATAATTAATATAAAATACAGAGTGATTTATATAGAACTGACACATTTCTTTCATTAATTGTTTCAAAACGAATTGTGCTAGCGACAACTTATTATACCTAAAATGTAGAGGCATTTTGGGAGATTATTTACCTCTATAGCAAATGTTGAAAATGTCCTCCATCCTGCATAAGGCACAACTCAACACGTCGTTCCATGTTACTGGCCACTCGTTGGAGGACTCTGTTGTCAATAGCTTGAATCTCCTGTGTGATGTTGTGCTTCAGATCGTCCAATGTCTGGGGACGTGTGGCGTAAACCCTGTCTTTTAAGTAATCCCATAGAAAGAAGTCCGGCGTTGTCAAATCCGGAGATCTCGGTGGCCACAGGTTCCTGGAAATTATTCGGTCGTCAAAGAAACTTTTCGCAGCTCTCTGACACATTGAGTAGGTGTACCCTGTCTCCTACGACAAACGTCTTAATGATTTTTTGGGTGACTGCTCCAGTCGTGCACTTATGTCAACAACAACCGTGGGAAGCCTAGATGAACGATGCTTGCCCTTTTCACTCACCAGAGATCCAGTTGTTTCCAATTTGTTTACCAGTCCCAGTATTGTGTTTCTTTTGGGAGGATTGCGAACACCAAATTCTCTCTGGTATGCCTTTTGAGTAGCTGTAATTGAATTCGTAATCCAGTATTGCTTCACAAGGAAGAGTCGTTGATTTAATGTGTACTGCATTTTCACGTTGACACAAAATGTCGAAAACAGCTGCCAACAATAGGAATAAAACATAAACATCTGCGCATCTAGTGCTGCCAACAATAGGAATAAAACATAAACATCTGCGCATTTAGTGACAAGGAATCGAAACTCCAGAACATTCTGCTTAATTTGGTACTAAAATTGGGTCATTGAATGAATTTCCAACGGAATAATTAAAGAAAGAAATGTGTCAGTTCTATATAAATCACTATGTATTATATCTTACTTCCTTCAAAGTAACAGAAAGTGTAACAAAATTGTCAACCCTCCGCCTCCTGCATTTCGTTGCAGACTATTATTTAGCATTCTTGCTCAATTTTGCGTCGATTCCTTCGAAAATCGAAATATTCGCCTGAAATTATCGTTGTTATATAGTTACAAAGGACTATTCCTGTCCCCCATCGCTTTAATCCGGGGATTTAATACCCGTAGAGACAAATTTTCCTTTTATATCCACCAAGCTGATCTACTATCTCCATCTTGCATATATGAAGGTGTGGTTTTAAACCTACCCCAGCCGTGGTCTACGCTTCAGACCTTGGTTTCGAGCCATGGCTAGGAAAAATTGAAAGGACTTCGTTTTATAAGTCCAAACACGGTTTAAAGCCATGGCCGTGGTCTAGACCTCGTTTTATAAATCGACCCAATAAGTTGATTGTTGAGTCTGCGAATTTATTGCTCTAAAATTGTTTAATTAATGTGGCTAATTATTTAATTAATTAATTAATCAATCGACTGATGAATATATGATTGGATGTATAGATGGAAGGAGAGTGGATGAGAAAGTAAAGGGAAGTTTGAAGGGAGTCATCTCTATCTTGACATGCTTAGGTCACGTATTGTTTTCCCTAGGGGTCAGATATTGGACATGTCATTCTGACTGAAGTTAAAAAGATATATGAAGCTACATTATGTATTTGGATATAAATTCACGTACGGTTTTGTAGCGCGTTTTCTGCCAAAGAAGATTACCGTGCCAAGGAAACAGAGAGAATGCCAATTCGCTACACTGCAAGCACAAATTGGGTTTCCTCGCGTAATACAAAACACTCTTCGGCGTTATGATCCCTCGAGCCAGACGTCATTGGTTCGCAACCTTGCAACAGCTAGGATGCAAGCCTCGTAAAAATATCACATAGACGGGAATATGAAAGTTATATCTCTGGAGATACCGCAACAATCTTCCTGCTGTTCAAATACGGCGGGTCTCAGGAGTAGAAGTAGAGACTTACTAGTTCTTTGTTCTGTATGTAAAAGTATTCCAAGGGAAATATGATGGAACAGTATGTCTGCAGGGAGCTCCCGACATTGTAAGCGGGAAAACTGAAGTTGAATATTTTGGAGACTGTGACTGTTATTGAATTTTGGTTAATTCTGTACCCATTCAATTTATTTGAGGGAACAGTTCAATCTCCTTGATTTTTTATTGGGTTATTTTACGACGCTGTATCAACATCTCGGTTATTTAGCGTCTGAATGATATGAAGGTGATAATGCCGGTGAAATGAGTCCGGGGTCCAACACCGAAAGTTACCCAGCATTTGCTCGTATTGGGTTGAGGGAAAACCCCGGAAAAACCTCAACCAGGTAACTTGCCCCGACCGGGATTCGAACCCGGGCCACCTGGTTTCGCAGCCAGACGCGCTGACCGTTACTCCATAGGTGTGGACTCAATCTCCTTGATAATTGAATGGAAAATTGTATATTGTTCATAATAATATTTATAATAATAATTATAATATTTACTTACTTATAAATGGCTTTTAAGGAACCCAGAGGTTTATTGCCGCCCTCACATAATTCCGCCATCGGTCCCTATCCTGAGAAAGATCAATCCAGTCTCTACCATCATATCCCATCTCCCTCAAATCCATTTTTATATTATCCTCTCATCTACGTCTCGGCCTCCCCAAATGTCTTAGTGTCTCCGATCTCCCAACTAAAAATCTGCAGTATCGTCCAATTAATCTACTATACCTTTTCGAGTTTTATTTCAGAAAATATCAATTTAATTTGAGATAGTATCGATTGTATTTCAGATTAGTCAATTCAATTTCAGACAGTATCAGTTGTGTTTCAGAAAACATCCATTGTATTTCAGATTTGTCAATTTAATTTCAGATATTGTCATTTGTATTTCAGAAACATCAATTGTATTTCAGATTTATCTATTGTATTTCAGAAACTATCATTTATATTTCAGAAGTTGCTGGTGATTGTGCTCGTGCAGTTCAACACAGTACAATTCATCATGTTGCAGCTTTATAGCTATACAGAATATGCCTGTCGGACGCTAAAATGCAATAAAGTTGAGGATTTTCTAAATCCATTTTCCATTTTTAAACTATATGTTAAAATATCCAGTAGGCCTACATTTGTTATTTTGTGAAATAAAAGTGACTACCTGTATGTAATTTTAAATGCATAGCTTATTTTCTGAAATTAAATTGACTATGTACAGTACTATACTGTACTGTACAGTAATACATCCGTCAAATTATATTTTTCGTATGCATATAATAATTCGATAAATAACTTTGGAATTTATTACTGCATTAAGAAGTACATTACTTTACAGTACAGTATAGTACCTTTTTAAAAATCCTTATATGAAACCCAATATATTTTATAAGAATAAAAATAAAACAAAAAATTGAACATACAAAATCTGAAATACATTTGATACCGTCTGAAATACAATTAACAAATCTGAAATACATTTTGTACCATCAGAAATACAATTGACTAATCTGAAATGCATTTCATACTATCTGAAATACAATTGATACTATCTGAAACTGAATTGACAAATCTGAAATACATTTGATACCATCTGAAATACAATTAACAAATCTGAAATGCATTTGATACCATCTGATAATGTCCACACCTGTGGAGTAACGGTCAGCGCGTCTGGCCGCGAAACCAGGTGGCCCGGGTTCGAATCCCGGTCGGGGCAAGTTACCTGGTTGAGATTTTTTCCGGGGTTTTCCCTCAACCCAATACGAGCAAACGCTGGGTAACTTTCGGTGCTGGACCCCGGACTCATTTCACCGTCATTATCACCTTCATCTCATTCAGACGCTAAATAACCTGAGATGTTGATACAGCGTCGTAAAATAACCTAATAAAAACCATCTGATAATTGACTAATATGAAATACAATTGATACTATCTGAAATTGAATCTCCAAATCTGAAATACAGTTGATACCATCTGAAATAAAATTGACAAATCTGAAATGCATTTGATACCATCTGAAATACAATTGAGAAATTTGAAAGGCATTTGCTACCATCTGAAAAACAATTGACAAATCTGAAATGCATTTGATACCATCTGAAATACAATTGACAAATTTGAAATGCATTTGATACCATCTGAAATACAATTGACAAATCTGAAATGCATTTGATACCATCTGAAATACAATTGACAAACCTGAAATGCATTTGATACCATCTGAAATATAATTGACTAACCTGAAATACAATTGATACTATCTGAAATTGAATTGACAAATCTGAAATACAGTTGATAATGTCTGAAATTAAATTAGCTGATCTGAAATACATTTGATAATTTCTGAAATTAAATTCATATTTTCTGAAATGCAACTGGAAAAGATGTAGTTATATAATAAGCAGCCAAGTAGGAGAAACAGACAGCGAAACTCACCTGAAAATTCCGAAAACTGATTTATTGAGACATATTGTACAAAGAGAAAGGCTTAAACTATTGCCTCAAAATCCTAGAACAACAGCAGACCTCATGGATATCATGGATATGGCATTAATTGTTTTCAAATAAATATTTATTACGCTTTAACTTCCTTGGTACTTATTTCTAGGGACAAGTGTTTTCACGGTACAAGAACAGTCTGCATTGAATTTGTCTTGGTACAAATTAGCCTATGCTTGGTACGAATAGTACTGGTACGAATTCCCTGGGAGAAATTGTTAGTCAGTCAGTCTGTCTGTCTGATCTTCTTGGGAGCATTGATTAACTTTGCGCAGGAGAAAAACCATGTAAAAGTTTGCTTAAGTGAAAAAATAATGTAATTTATAAGAAATGAAGTAGTAGTGCTTACAGTCCATAATTTCACTTCCATTAGATTGAGGAATCTGTATGCAAGATGTATAAAAATACGTAGTGCTGGACTACTTGCGGTGAGTGGATGGGTATTGACTGTCTTATGTAGAGACAAACGACTAGAGGAGACCGCAGTAAAGAACTCCTGGTCCTTGAATTTGTCGCACGTAATCTGATGCCACTTCCTGCCTGACAAATATTTGTCCCCCGGACGTAAAACTCTGCTCCTGACGCCAAAGGCCTTTCAGTCTTTTCTTAAATCCCCGGAGATGGCAGCGAAGGCAGAGTCAAGGACCTAACGTCGCCACGTCGATATGGCAACCCTTCGGGTCATTCCTATTTCCGAACCAACAAAAGAAACCATTATAATAGTTCTATAATGTAATAACAACATTAAATAATTAGGAACGAAGAGTAACACTTCGTTAGAAGAAGCGTAATCACTCTGGAAATAATAATAATAATAATAATAATAATAATAATGATAATAATAAACTAAATTCTTGGCAACAGAACTGAATATTTGGCGTCGAGCTGCCAAGAACACAGGAGGAGAAAAAAATTAAAAATGAAGTTATTAGACAAAAAATAGTAGTCAAACATACAATTAATTTAGATGACATGCCAATAAATCTATTGAGTTGGTACGGGCACATGTGAAGATGGAAGATGAATGAAGACAGATTTCATAAAAGTGTATTGGAGTGAATAGCAGAAGGAAGAAGGAAGGGAGAAAGACTATGGAAGATGATTTGTGACACGATATAGAAGAATGGAGAAGGGCGATCGGAAGACATTGAAATTCCTATATAATAATAATAATAATAATAATAATAATAATAATAATAATAATAATAATAATAACTTACAAAGGGCTTTTAAGGAACCCGCAGGTTCATTGCCGCCCTCACATAAGCCCACCATCGGTCCCTATCATGTGCAAGATTAATCCACTCTCTATCATCATATCCCATCTCCCTCAAATCCATTTTAATATTATCCTCCCGTCTACATCTCGGCCTCCCCAAAGATCTTTTTCCCTCAGGTCTCTCAACTAACACTCTATATGCATTTCTGGATTCGACCATACGTGCTACATGCTCCGCCCATCTCGAACGTCTGGATTTAATGTTCCTAATTATGTCAGGTGAAGGAAACAATGCGTGCAGTTCTGTGTTGTGTAACTTTTCCATTCTCCTGTAACTTCATCCCTCTTAGCCCCAAATATTTTCCTAAGAATCTTATTCTCAAACATCTTTGTTCCTGTCTCAAAGTGAGAGTCCAAGTTTCACAACCATAAAGAGCAATCGGTAATATAACTGTTTTATAAATTCTGGTTTTCAGATTTTTTGACAGCAGACTAGATGACAAAAGCTTCTCAACCAAATAATAATAGGCATTCCCCATATTTATTCTTGGTTTAATTTCCTCCCGAGTGTCATTTAAATTTGTTACTGTTGCTCCAAGATATTTGTATTTTTCCACCTCTTCGAAGGATAAATATCCAATAATAATAATAATAATAATAATAATAATAATAATAATAATTAAATAAACCATATTAGAATTATTGAAGCAATGAAAACACGTAGAATAGCAGGAAGCGAGCTGTCGATATGTTTGACTACATCTGCATCAATTAGCTGACTGGCTAGGCGGAGGCTTGGATTTGCTTGTGTGACAGACGGGTTCAGCTGAACATGTCGATTACACAACATTATTTGAAGTGTGTGGGGCTTCGTTTAACATTTGTGGCAGGTGTGGAGGAAGCAAACTGGGTCAACCCTCGCATTTCAATGCTAGTGAGTGTACATACATATCTGTCGAGAGTTTTTATACCCTTGCCGGCGTTTACTCTGAACTCATTTTCTGGGGGGTTTTTCAATGTGACACGAGAAGGGCATATACCCGTGGTAGCGTGGAAAAGTGATGGTAGGTCCTTTAGGAAAAATCCCCTTTTCCTTCAGTAGAATGTAACTTTTGTGCACGAATTCCTCTCAACATAGTATTAGTTCTTCGTGGAGTTTCTTATGGAAGAAGAAAGGGTCCACACCTGTGGAGTAACTGTTAGCGCGTCTGGCCGCGAAACCAGGTGGCTCCCACTTGGGCTGATTACCTGGTTGAGTTTTTTCCGAGGTTTTTCCCCAACCGTAAGGCAAATGTCATGTAATCTATGGCGAATCCTCGGCCTCATCTCGCCAAATACCATCTCGCTATCACTAATCCCATCGACGCTAAATAACCTCGTAGTTGATACAGCGTCGTTAAATAACCAAGTAAAATAAAAATAAATAAAAATACCAGGTGGTCGGGGTCGAATCCCGGGGTAAGTTACCTGGTTGTGGTTGAGGTTTTTTTCCGAAGTTTTCCCTCAACTCAATTTGAGAAAATGCTGGGTAACTTTCAGTGCTGGACTTATTTAACCGGCATTATCACCTTCATCTCATTCAGACGCTAAATAACCTAAGATGTTGATACAGCGTCGTAAAATAATCTACTTAAAAAAAGAAGAAAGGCTTTTATGTATTGAGTATTGTTGATTCAACGATATACAAAAAATCTTGAATAATTTCGAGGGAAAAATTGTTCCGGAGCCGGGTATCGAACCCGGGACCTTTGGTTTAACGTACCAACGCTCTACCACTGAGCTACCCGGGAACTCTAACCGACACCGATCCAATTTTTCCCTCTATATCCACAGACCTCAAAGTGGGCTGACAACCGTCAAGCAACCAACTTCGAGTGCACACTAACTCCGTGTGACTAAAATTGTGGTTTTCTGTTAACGAACAGTGACGTGTATTATGCAAATCAAGATTTCAGGTATAACTCCCTGTAAAGTTGATTTGAATAATTTCGGGTAGCTCAGTGGTAGAGCGTTGGTACGTTAAACCAAAGGTCCCGGGTTCGTTACCCGGTTCCGGAACAATTTTTCCCTCGAAATTATTCAAATCAACTTTACAGGGAGTTATACCTGAAATCTTGATTTACAAAAAATCTTGTTTATAATAGTGAAGCTAATATTAGTGTTAAGTTTGTAAGTTACGGTGTATTTCAGAATCCAATACACAACTTGAGAAGTGTAGTTTGGGAGACCAAGGTAAACATTTTTTGTGAGGCAACATTGGATCAGCAAGTCTTATCCCGCTACATGATGATCAGTAATTGAGGAGCTGGGGCGTAAAACATGGTAACTGACATAGGTAGGTAGGTAGGTAGGTAGGTAGGCAGGTAGGGAGCGAGAGGGAGAGAGAGAGAAAGACAGGAGAGAGACAGAGAGAAAGAAAGAAGGAGAGAAAGAGAAAGAAATTAAGAAAGGAGAGAAAGAGAGAGAATATAAGAAAGAAGAGAAAGAGAGAGAAAATAAGAAAGAAGAGAAAGAGAGAGAAATTAAGAAAGAGAGCAGGAGAAAGAGACAATGAAAGAAAGAGAGAAGTAAAGAAAGAAAGAAAGAAAGAAAGAGTGTTTTGAAGGCCAAAATATCACATTTCTATTGCAAGTTTTAGGTTAAGTTATGTAACATGTTGGATGGAATACGGAAACTAGTGTGTGCATGGTGATGGCTAACAGTCATTAAAGAAAAAATAATTATTATTTCGTGATAATTATTATATTGAAATATTCTCTTAAGAAGAACGGATAGAAACTGATCGACGAAACCTTTTTTTCTTCTTAACAGCCCTTGAACTTCAACAAAAGATTTAAGGGGTTAGGTACAGCTTACAGCAGTAAATTTTGGAAATATTCAACATTTTTTTCCTCCATTACTGTATCTTGTACAGTAATGAAAATTGATATGTGTAAAACGCTGTCCTTCTGCTATATGAAAAAATATTTTTACGATTTAAAAAAAAAAAATTACACTTTTTTTTTTCAAAGCTCATTTCACTATGCAGCGATGAAGAATTTCCCACATAACTAAAAAACTATCCAACATTCTGTGATGAAATTTTTTGTGTGTATTTATGCATGTTAAATAAATATAAATAAATATAAATAAGTAAATAACACCATAAAATATATTTATGTTAAATCTATTTATCAATGATTGATTATTTAAAATAGGACCTTATATATCAAAGTTATTAGATAACTTCTCTACCTTTGTTAGATTGTCTGATAAAAAAAATAAATTCATTTAAAAATGGTCAAGTATCAGTACTTTCTTCTAACACGAAATAAAAAAAAAGATTTATTAAGGAATGTGGTTGAAAGAGCATGATATTGTAAACATGAGTTTCAGTAATAAAATAAAAAAGAACATAAAAAAAAAATTAACAAGTTTATGAATTATGAGGGAAACGCTTCATCACTGCACAATGAACTACCACCATTTTGAATTTGTAAAAAAATATATAAATATTTTTTTTAAATCGTAAAAATATTTTTTTCATATAGCAGGATAGTGTTTTATACATACCAATTTTCATTATTGTAGGAGATATAGTAGTGGAGGAAAAAAATGTTGAATATTTCTAAGAATTTTATTGCTGCAAGCTCTATCTAACCCCTTAAGGTGACAAGTGCTGTAACCTGCGGATTTGTAAAATATATGCCATTCTTCACAATATTGTCAACAGTTGCAGACCTTGACATTATTATTATTATTATTATTATTATTATTATTATTATTATTATTATTATTATTATTATTATTATTATTATTATTATTATTATTATTATTATAGTAGACCCTATATTAACTGCTCGCTCCAGTATCACATGTCACACCAGTGACGTCTCGCTATTACTTCTCTGGTTGCCAGGTAGCTCTGAGGCGCCGTTTATTTCCTGGGCGTAATGATGTTCTCCTGTTACAAAGATATCGCCTTGATCAGGCGGCAACTTCTCAGACGTTGCTGTGACGCGAGTAACATAATGATGTAGGTGTAATCAGTAACTCGATACGTCGAGTCGGCTTGCATATTATTTTATAGACTGCATGTCACACTAGCTGACAAGTTCATGGCAGGCAAGACGGATAGCTCCACATCTCTTAGGTTTAAGAATTAATATGCTTCACATGAATGTTGCTTTCTCAATCGTAATTGAGATGACTTGTAAAGAAGTTGCGTACCAGCTCATTTCCGCGAGCATGTATCAATAATAATAATAATAATAATAATAATAATAATAATAATAATAATAATAATAATAATAATAATAATATGTGTAATTTTACCTTAGTACGTTCTACAGTGCTAGCTTTCAAGTTCGAACACTAAAGGGATTTTTTTGAAGATAATTCGAAATATCCAAAATTTGAATTAAACAGCAAATTATTCTTTTTGAAATGCTTATCGATAATACTTATTTACGATTTGTGTATAATAAAGTTTAATAATTTACTGCAATACGAGATTGGAAAGTTGTCAAACGAGATCGCAGGCCGAGTTTGATAACCAGTCGAGTACGTAATATGAAGTTAAGATAAGTATATCGTACAACGTTTTATCCACTTTGATAAAAAATAAATTTTTTAATAAAGGTAATTTATTATTTTTATTCGTTTTGAACATGTCTTCTGTGGATAGGCGATTGTATTATTATTAATTTCTTCCTGAGAGAGGTGATTCGTTTATGTTTGTTTTTATTAGTTTTGAACACAATATGTTTTTGTTTATAACAGAAGGACGGAATTACTATGAGAAATTAACACACATTTTTAAAGTGACTTCAAACGAAGATTCAGATATTAAAAATGCTGAAAATTCTGCAATTTAGTACCATTGAAATCCTGCGTAAGATATGAAGTGGATGTAAATAATTTGAAGATTGGTTTTTATTTATTTTATTGGGTTATTTTACGACGCTGTATCAACATCTAGGTTATTTAGCGTCTGAATGATATGAGGATGATAATGCCGATGAAATGAGTCCGGGGTCCAGCACCGAAAGTTACCCAGCATTTGCTCGTATTGGGTTGAGGGAAAACCCCGGAAAAAAACTCAACCAGGTAACTCGTCCCGACCGGGATTCGAACCCGGGCCACCTGGTTTCGCAGTCAGACGCGCTGACCGTTACTCCACAGGTGTGGACTGAAGATTGGTGATCGATGAAAAATGTCTTCTGTAGCATCATCAACGCTTCAGAACTTAATATAACAATTATTATTATTATGTGAATAAATTTTAAATTCTTATATTTTATTAAATTGTCAGTATACTGTTGTTAATGTTTATAATAAATAAAATTAATTCCATTTCATTTAATGTAATGTGGAGTTCACATTACGCAACTAGTTAGGTAATAAATAAAATCAATTCCATTTTATTTCATTTAATATAGGGTTCACATTACGCAAACTAGTAGTTAATAGCAGTGTCATTACCTATTTGCGTAATAGAAGTGTCATTACTAACTATAGGCCGGGTCAGCTTACTTCATACCGTAATGGTGAAACCAAACCATTTTTCCCCCATTACTACATAAGCTAGTGAATTATGGTGATTTTATAGTTTTCAGGTTGAATTTTCTTTTGCCAACTTCGTTTCGAATTTAGGGACTGAGAAATACAACTGGTAGTGATTTTATAACTGTTACGTTGGCAGCAGTGACACAAGTTTCCAGTAGTTTAAATTCTGAAAATTCAAATTGTTCTAGATTTCTGAGTCCATTACTGGAAGCTAGTGAAATTTGAACATAGTAATGATTAATTAATATCAGTATTAATATGAATACACAATAGATATTGTATGTGTTGCTTTGTGCTGTGGTTACAATTTCATGATTAGAGTCAGGTAGGCAAAGTGTAAATAAATATAACATATTTCATGTGATAGGTTGCATGCCCTTGAGTAATCGAAAGAAATACCATTTCACATTTTAATTAATTTTTTTCTTGTTTACACTTTTATTACAATAATGGAGTAAATATTCTAAAGCATGCATTTCAAAGTGGCATTCGTTTTCGGAATTCATACTAATCATTTCACGTGATTAAACAAAATACATTTTTAGGTTAGGTCTCATTATTCGTAAACTGTTTAATCAAACCAATGAATTTCTTGTTGTCAGACAAAATACATTTTAATATTAGATCATACACTAATCTACTAACTACTAACATAATGTGCGAGAGGTCCAGAAGAAAAACATACTCTTTCACAAATTATTGAACCTTTCAGAAAACACCTCCCAAACATGAAGGTGAGATATGTGGTAAATAAGCAAGACACCATTATTGTTAATACTTTATTATTATTATTATTATTATTATTATTATTATTATTATTATTATTATTATTATTGCTGTACAGGACATTGTGTGATTTTATCCTCTTTTGGTGATATCTAGTATTACTTGACAACACTGAAGAAACGGCCAAATTAGTCTTTTAGGAATAACTCTTACGTGATTCTCAGTATAGTTGCGTAATGAATGTGTTTACAACTTTTTTATTAGTGATGTAAAGTCCACGTTGCATAATCAAAGTGGATAAAAATTAAACACTCGCGTACAGGTATGACTAATGGCTGTGCAGTATACTTGACCTTAACTGCTCCCATTCTTATCCGTATTCACACTTAGGTTATTTAGATTAAATCACTCCAGCTTTCTTTTCTGATGTTAAAATTGTGTATGTTCAATGTTCGAGATTGTAAATGCTGAAGAGGTGATAACTAAAATTGTTACACGTAGGCACCAAAAAAAGTAAAAAAAATGCAGGAAGAATGCAGTAAAATTGCTTGAAATAGGCTTTATATAGGCACTAAAATACAAAATGGGTTGTCAATACACACTTAATAAAAATCAATTGTTCAAGTTAATTATAAAAGAATGGTATTCAATCATATGACTTATTTAATGTAAATTATACAATTATAAATTTACATTACAATTTTTTTAATTGTTAACGTTTTCGTCATTCTGTATGGCATCTTCAGACATTGATAATTAGATATATCTTATGAAAAAATACATTGCATTAAAATTGCAGTGAAGATGTTTACATAATATCAAAGTATGGATAATTGATGTCAACATTAAAAACATTAAAAAACGGCGAAACACTTAAGTGTACCAATTACAATCAAATATCAAATATGCGTATTTAATTGGAAATAAATTAAGTAATTATGTCAAATTACACTGAAATAAACGTCCGTGAATACTATTAATCAAATAATATATCACTTGTATTACCATATTAAAACTAATTTAAGCTGAATGCAAAACATTTTGTGTTTAAATGTGTTACGTTCATGAGAGAATAGTTATGAACTACTAGCCTATTGTACAATTATTAAATATGCATATTTTTTCAAAATACAAAATGAGGCTAAATTAGAACCAATCAGCCTATATCTTACATACTCACTTACTTACAAATATATATTATTTTAATGTACCGAAATACATATGATATTTCCATGCAGATATTCTGCGTCATCATACGATGAAAGAGTAATGGAACGGAGAAAAATTCTCTCAGGCGCCGGGATTTGAACCTGGGTTTTCAGCTCTACGTGCTGATGCTTTATCCACTAAGCTACACCGGATACCCACCCCGGCGTCGGACAGAATGGTCTCAGTTTAAGTTCCAACTCTTGGGTTCCCTCTAGTGGCCGCCCTCTGCACTATGTCATAAATGTCTATGAACGTAGGACTGAATTACACATGTGCTGAGGTGCACTCGTTATGAGCGACTAGTTGGCCGGGATTCGACGGAATAAATGTACAAAATGATAATGATAATTATAAGTAGTACCTGTAGTTAAGATATGTAAAAAATGTTAAAATGTTACATTTACACCCGAATTAATGTGAAGAATGTGCCTGTTTCTTGCGACAGAGTTTGTCAATGTCCGATGTCACAGTCAGTTGAAGACGCATATCGTCTTCTGCATCCAAACGAGTTCGATATTATGTTTTTGTAGCCGAGTACTTCGAAAAAGCCGTTTCACAGAGGTATGTAGTACCAAACGGCAATAAGATCAATTTAGCTTTTGATCTTAATATCGAAAGATCCTCCCCTAACTGAACCCAAAATTCGGGAAGTGGTTTGCTTTTAAATTATGCCTGACAGGCTATCCGAAACCATGTCTATAAGGACCTCATATTCTGTCGCAGTGAGGGCTGATGGTTTTGACTTCACTGAAAATGGATCTACAATCCACTCATATTTGTTTCAATCGATTCCTGAGTTTCCATTGGAAAGTATGAATTCAAATTTTGAAGAAAATTGTCAAGGTGCTCTTTTATTATTGCTATGAATGACTTATTCATTGTTATGTTATTTTCTTCTGTAAAGTTTGAAGTCGATGAGAAACATGTCAGATTCTTATTCTAGACTCTTTCCATGTAGAACGTTATTTTTTTCTTCAGTGCGGAAATTTTATCATTAGCATTGAATATAGTTTTCTGTTTCCCTTGTATGGATGTGCTGAATTCCTTATTTTTTATAAAATGTGTGCTAAGTAACATAATTTTCACAACGATTCCTGATCATTCAAATAACCTGCTTGCAAACTCTTTTGGTCATTCAAAACTAAAGAGACAACCATGTGTGATAAATAATTAATAACAATGACTTGTGCATACTTCCCTATCTTCACACAGAATTTTGAGTAGCCTACACTGCAAAGGTCGTGCCTTAACAAAGTTGATAATTTAGACGACGTTGTCTAGTACATGCCTTAATAACGCTGGTATTTTTTTTTTCCTTGCGAGGGCGTGTCGGTGTAGTACACAATAACTACTTGTGCAGTTTTTTAAACTTTCTTGATCCTTGTAACACCGCCAGCAACAGGACCTACCATGGTCTTTGTGCCATCTGTGCATCCATTAATGCAATTGTTCCATGGTATCGATGAAGGATGGATAGAACAGAGAAAAATTCTCTTCGGCACCAGTACTCGAACCCGGGTGCTGACACTTTATCCACTAAGCCACCCCGGATTCCAGTTCCGATGCAAGATCGAATCCCCTCAGTTTAAGTTCTGTCTTTCAGTTTTCCCTTTGGTGGCCTACCCTCATGTACTGTGTCACAGAATATGTGATAGTGGCACAATGTCCAATGCACTATGTACAGAGGTGCACTCATTACGAGTGACTAAGTGGCCGGGATCTGACGGGATGAGCGCCGTCTTGAATCACTAGGTGATTATTTACGCATATTATAATATTATTATGATATACTTTGGTACATCATAATAATGCCATGGTACCGGTATCGAGTTTTCAATGAAGACATCTGACAGGGGGAAAAAAATTCAGAACCTCTTGTGGAGGATGGCAATGGCTTGCAGAACAAAATATCTTCATGAAAGGAGTCTGAAAATTCGTACTGCACAAACGTCATTAGCACAGCTAATCCGGCAACGTCCGTGGATTCGTTAAGTTGTAACAAAAATTTCATTTCACTGATACGGGAAATTATGGTATTTTTAACATCATTTGATAGATCCTGGATCCCATTACGCACAGTGTTATTTGATAAGAGCACACTGGAGATCAAGTTTGCAGTTCATTTGTCCACCATTCACTTCACTACCTTCACTCATAGTGGTTTTATAAGAATTCCGGCAAGGGTGTGAGGTTTACCAGTAACACCCAGGTCATGGCTAACCAAGTACGACGTTCCCAGTGTCTTATAGTTATTTGTCTTTACACGAGATAAAATTTTTTTCTAAACTGCATGGAGTTCGTCATATTATTTTCTTTTGATGTAGTCTACAGTTTTATTTGTGAAGTCAGGATGAGATTCGAAATGCTGCCTAAGCTTGGCAGGGAACATAGAACTATTGGGCAAAACTTTGTTACATATCACACACTGTGGACGTCCATCAGCAAACTCAGTGAATCCCATATCCAAATATGAATCACAATATTTTCGTTTTTCACTTCCTTTTCTGTACTTCTACACTAGGCATTGTAAACTCTGAAGCAGGATCATGTGTAGAATATTCTATATTCAATCCCAAAGAATTTGCACTATTTTCTTCAAAAGTAAGGTTACAGTTGTTATTATCACCCTTTGACTGAGAACTGGTTGATGACTAATGGCTATAGTAGATCTATTATTATTGCTGCTTCTATCTAGCAAGAAGAAATCAAACTAATTTCTGAGAAAGTACTTTTCGCTTGATGGAAGTAGTTTATGTTTTTCGCATTAGAGGCTAGATGGAAGCAGAAATTCTTGTCATCCGCGGTCGGAGCCCCTGAGACTTACTTGCGGAGCCCCAAGGGCTCCGCGGAGCACACTTTGGGAGCCGCTGTACTAGACTGTGGTTACACTGTCTTTTTGAATATGGTGCCCTATGTATCGGTCTGATTCTAAACATGTATTCACATAAACCTTTCGTGATTACAAACCGGTATAATTTCATAACGGTGTACATTACGAACAGTAGGTTATACTAGCGTCATAAGAAATTACGACTCAAAGAATTCATGTTTTGAATATACGGTATGTATAATTGCCGGAAAAAAATTTAGATGGCAGCAGAAGCGCATAGAAGCTGTTAATATGGGTTTCGTTTGTCTTTTGCTATTTTTGAATTATATTGCATTGTAGCAAATTTTCGTAACCATCTTAATAAACAACTAACAGGAAAATAGATTTGGAGCGCTGGAGACCAAGACATATTTTTCTTGTGGCCACCTAAGTCACCCGACTCAAATGTCTTAACTTACTACCTCCACCGTCTCGGAATCTACAAGAGCTGCGACATCACTTATCTGCGATGTCACTGAGTCCATTCCAGTAAGTATTTTGGAGCGCGTATGGCGTGTATTAGCCCTGATGTCTGCTCTATGACACACGGGGTGCACATTGAGTGTTTGTGAGATTTGGATTATATGTACAAATTTTTAGTTGTTCTCTCTTTAGTTCAGTTTAGTACTGTATTTCTGTACTATATGAGGGCTAGCTGACCTGCAAGTGAGATCTCTCCTTAAAGCACTGTTACCTGAGATGACGTTGACAGAAGAGTGACGTAACAATGCAGTTTGGTGGTACTGGGGTGGGGAAACATAGACGGCACGTAGCGGAACGTACCCGCTCTGTTGAATAATATGAATATTTAGAAGATGGAGAGAGCGGTCCCGTAAAAAAAATGTTACAAATCACGAAGCTAACCCAGTGTGGTGTATCGGGATTGGTTCTGTACATTAACAAAGCAGATGAATACGCTGTCAAGCTCTCTGCTGTAGGAACCACCACACGTGAAATAACATGCCCCAATATGAATACATTATAAAGTTACAAGCAGAGACGATCTGCGAATCAATGGTTCTATTATTTTAGTTATTTCTGTGGTCTCATTGTATTGTAGGGGATACATGTTAGGAAAAGTTATGTGATTTTTAGAAATTTCTTGCAATTTATTTTATCATTTTTTCATTTCATTTATTGTATTTCATAGCTCTTACATTAGCAATGAAGCTTTAAGGAGTTAGGTACAGCTTACAGCAGTAAAATTTTTGAAAATGTTCAACATTTTTTTCCTCCATTACTGTATCTTGTAGAACAATGATTGTAAAAAATTATTTATATTATTTTTTCACAATTCATAATGGTGGTAGTTCACTGTGCAGTGACGAAGCGTTTCCCTTATAACTCATAAAGTTGCTAACTTTTTCATGTTATCTCTCTTTTATTTTATTGCTGAAACTCATGTTTCCAATATCATGCTCTTTCAACTACATTTCTTAATAAATAATATTTTTTTATTTAGTGTTAGAAGAATATACTGATATTTGACCAATTTTTAAATGAATTTATTTTTATCAGACAATCTATCAAAGTATAGAAGTGATCTTGCATCATATTGTAGATATGACGTACAGTTGTCAAAAGAAAAAAGTGGCCACACTCGTGAACAGCGAATATTTTCAAAGTCCACTTCGGGTCGCGGCGATGTTACACGATGCATGTGCTTGTACAAGCAGTTCCGGAACTATGAAAGTGTTCCATATCTGTGCCTCGTAGACCAGCGGTAGAGTGCTTGTTTAATGATTCAAAGGTTGTGGGTATGGGCCTTCTTCAAGTTTTCATTTTATTTTTTAATCGTTCTTTAGCGATGTAAATGATATTCAAATTATCATTTATATCCAGTTATCGTTCTTTATGGATATCACGTTATTTATCGGTATCGTTCTTTAGAGATATGAATAAAATTCAAGTCATCATTTGTATTCTGTTATCGTTTTATAACGATATGAATAATAATTATTATTATTGTATCTCCAATGGGGGTTAACCCTATTTTACATATGTATGTTAGGGCTATAGTTTTATACACAAAAAAAACATAAGCATAAAGAGAAATGGAAAAGAAAATTAAATTAGCTTACGCGATGTAAACAAAACATAAACAGTCCGTAAATTAGGCATTGCGATTGCAAAACAAATATCAGTTATCAATTTGAAACATACAAAAACATTAACAACACACATACGTAACACTTCTATAATACGAATATGAAGCTTTCCGTACCATATATCATAAATTAATACACAATAGTCACACAAACACAATCAAACTATAATTACGACATTGCGACGACATCAAGCATCCCATAACTGACTCACATACATAACAAATCAAGCATCCGTTGCAACACATACACTTCAACATAGCAACCACACTTTTAAAAGTTACAAATTTGGCTCCAAGTAGAATAAATAGGACACTGTTACTAATTACTATTCTTCTACAATTTCTTAAATACATCTGTAATAACTCTGTGAAATTCCGATGTGAATAATATTAACATTTTTTATATTGTTATCGTTCTTTAGCGATATAAATAATATTCAAGTTATCATTTATATTCTGTTTTCCTTCGTTAGCATTATAAAATAATATTCAAGTTATTTATATTGTTATTGTTCTTTCGCAATATAAATAATCTGTATTTTATGTAGGTAATTATTATAACACAAATAAACATCTTTCTTTGTAAAATAGGTTATTTTATTTAGATAATTAAATACGTATTATATAATATCTTATATTAATTAAACAAACCGATATTTATCATTTATATTGTGTTATCGTTCTTTAGTGATACTGTATAAATAATATTCAAGTTATTTACATTGTAATCGTTCTTTAGCGATATAAATAACATAAATTTAATATTAGGTTTGGAAAAATCCAGTTGCATAATACTGGTATTAGTTTTTCTTTTTGTATTATTACATTATACTATCTTGAACCACAATAAAATGAAAAAGAGTAACGAGGAATTGAACCTGAGACGTTGACATCTAAATTCCGACGTTCGTCCGCTGAGCTACGAGGGCAAAAGTGTGGAAACATTTTCGGAAAAATTGGCCCAATCACACTCTAAGATTTTCTGATGATTCGTAGAAGCTAGTCCAGAATGCGGGGGGCAAAGGCTAATTGGGATTTCCCGGTCTCTGATTGGGTCAAACATCCTGATAGAACTAATATTTAACACTTGCCGTGACTTTCGGTGAAGTCCGGAGGGCCCAATTAGTCAAATCCACTCTCCTCATCTCCACGCTTGGGCCCCCTGGAATCTAATAAGATGCGAAAGAGATAGTGGTGTGCGGAAAGCAAAGGGATGTTACCGCATTTAGGCCTATCCTTCCCAAGAAATCTGCAAACATGAACAAAGGAAGCTTTTAATAGAAGAAGAAGGATATTCTGCGGACCTCTGGAAAAAGAACTAGTGAAGTGCTTTGTGTGGAGTGTGGCAATGTATGGGGAAGGAACATGGACATTACGACGAAATGAAGAGAAACGAATTGAAGCATTTGAAATGTGGATGTGGAGAAGAACGGTGCGTGTGAAATGGACAGACAGAATAAGAAATAAAATTGTGTTTGAAAAAGTGAGTGAAGAAAGAATGATGCTGAAACTGATTAGAAAGAGAAAAAAGGAATTGGTTGAGTCTCTGGTTGAAAAGAATAATAGACGACATTAGGATATGTGGATCATATGCGGAGACTAAGAGGAAGGCAGAAAATAGGAAAGATTGGAGATTGCTGGGTTTGCAATGAAAGACCTGCCCATGGGCAGAACACTTATATATGTATGTTCAGAATGTCTGGAATATCGTGTCTAAGAACAGTCGCTATTTGCAAAGACTAATCGATTCCATGCCCACTCGACTGCAAGATGATCGAGATAATAGGAAGATAGAGTAAATATTGAATTGTGGCTTTTTGGTTTGGTTTTTTGAACGCTTAATTGTTTGAATGTTTTAAGGCTGACGCCAGTAAATTTGTTAAGATATTTTTATTAAGAATCAAATCTTTTTTCTTTCCATTTGCAGCCACAATATCATAATGATAAAGTCATGGCATAATATATTAATGAACCTGATGTTAATTACTAAAATAATCGTAAAGGAGAAAGGAGCCATTATGTATAGTTTGTCTCTCTCAAAAACAGAACAAAAAATAATATAAGAAGCACGAGGTTGTAGTCGAACCCAGGACCTCACGAATAAGAGGCCGGAACGCTACCATTACGCTATCGAATAACGCAGAGAATACTTCAATTATAACTGTAGATATCAGGCAACGTGGTCCAACAACCTGTAACATCGCCTGTCTCCGAATTGTAGCGAAGATACCCGAAGGGAACTTTGTTTCAGGAAAGGGGCCACTTTTTCTTTTGACAGCTGTACATAAATACACACAAAAATTTCATCACAGAATGTTGGATTGTTTTTTAGTTATGCGGTAAACGCTTCATCACTGCACAGTAAACTGAATTTGGAAAAAATGTAAATAAGCTTTTTTAGATCATAAAAATATTTTTTTCTTATAGCAGAAGGACAGTGTTTTTCACATACTAATTTTCATTCTTGTACAAGATATAATATTTCCAAAATTTTACTCCTGTAGCCTGTACCTAACCCCTTAAGATGTGGATCAAGTCAAAATTTTACAAGATTACAGTTACAATTTTTACAATATTTTACAATTTCAATTTCAATATTTACAATTATTTGGCGAGATGTAGTGAGATGATGTGAGGCCGAGGATTCGCCAACAGATTGCCTGACATTTCGACCCTCCCAAGTACTAACATTGCAACTCAATTTTTTATGGTTTTGAGTTCTCCTAGTTAATATGGTCTTAAATTGTTTCTTTTTCTCCCAGTACTATCATTGTATACCTCTAAACATTCCCAATTGTATGTAAAATCTTATTTTTACTCTACATTTTTGTATACACTAATTTACACGATCATTTTAAAACTTCATTTTCATCTCCTGAAAAATGTAAAAAAGTGAGTTACAATGTTAGTACTTGGGAGGGTCGATTTGCCTTATGGGCGGGAGAAACCTCGGAAAAAACACAACCAAGTAATCAGACCAAACGGGGATGAAGTGAAGTGAAATGAGGACGAGGACTCGCCATAGACCATCCGGCATTAGTTCCACGGCTGGGGAAAACCTCGGAAGAAACCAACCAATCAGACCAAACGGGGGATCCAAACCAATCCCGAACGCAGCTCCGGATCTGCAGGCCAGCGAGTCTGTCGACTGAACTACAATTTCTTAATATTACAATTGTGTTTTAAACGTTAATAACATAATAGAGAGTTAAGAAAGAATGTTCACATAAATTTCATAATAGTACAGCTACCTATACTGTAATAAGTGAATGAAATACATCATTCATAAAGAAAGTGATATTCCAAAGAAAGAGATTGAGTATGACGTGATAAATTTTGAGTATGACTTGATAAATTGGAATTGATATTGATGGTATCTTTGGCCTTATAAAAGTAATCAATGAACTAATCAAAACAATATTATAGTACAAAGCAAAGTTACTTAGGTACAGTATATGTTTTAACTGTAACTAATATTACATAACAAAACTCTTATCGCATTAAACTTTTAAGGTGATATTGGTCCGCAACTTCTTATCATCAGAATATTAAATTATTTTCTCGAAATCTGTTGAAGCTATCGAGCTGACGTTTTACAACACATGGACATATGTCTTTTGTTTATGATGTAACAGTAGTTGCTTTGTTAATTCATTTCCTTACAAACATTTTCCATGCGAATATTTTCAAAATTTTCAATACACTATCTTCAGTAATACGTATTTATGAAAGATTTACGAAAAATTGTTTCAGTACCTGTAAGGCTACTAAATAAACATATCTGAAAATTTCACTTTTTCTATTTGAAAAAATTGAGAAAATAATCCTTTTGAATAAAAGAAAAACTTGTGAAAAATGAGCATTAAAATTAAAACTTACATTCTTATAATCCACTTATACTTCTCAGATAAATCTAAAAATTAACATGGATACAGTTGACATGACTGGCATACAACTCGTATAGCTGCCATGATAACCATTGAACCTTCCAGCAGTTTTTTTCCTACTTCGCTGCACCGTGACGTCATTGATGTCCACCGGTCCGGTGAGATTCAGAATACTCTGTACGACATGTCGTTCGAATATGGTGGCATCTGATGCAAAGCGCAGCAATTTGGTAAAGAGCCAATTATGGGATATCCTCGCAACGTTGCTTGCTCACGACCGTTCGTATTTCGTTTGTCCTGGTGTTCCTGTATCGAACGGTATATGCATTATCTCTCTGTGTCTTTTTATTTGTGAGTAGAAACGGCGAGAAATGGTTGCATTTTTATGTGACGGTCAAGCCCCAATTTACCCTCCCATGTCTAGTGAGAAGAAAGACATAGATTTCAAAACCCAGAATTCGCGAATCGATTCAACGTCTGAACGTAGCTCCTTGTCAGTAGGAAAACGCGTCTTCTGCCTGAGCTGGCTACTTCTCTATTCAAATGAGCCGCACACACTAGCCGTCACTGCTGTCTCTCAGCCAGCTAATGAAGCGCGACAATAACATGTAACGAGATGGCGCTGTTGCGGCCGGCGATCTTTGTAAACATTTGCGCTGTCGTCCGCCATTTGTCCTCATTTGTTGCGCACTTCCGGTCCCGGAAAGAAGCCAATTTCGTCGCTGATGTTGCTGCAGCTGCCCAAGGGAACAGTTCGTCGTTGCTAAGCAACTTTGGAATCGAATTGTGGCTATATGCTTTTATTAAACTGAGAGAAAATTTCTTGTCTGTCCGCAGAAGTTACGCTGACATTCCAGACCCATAAGCTGCGCAATGTGCTGCCGTCATTTAGCTCTACCACCCGTTATAGTCACGAAGGGTCGTCTGGAGTTGCAATACCGCCCAAGAGAAATTTACATTTTGTGATATTAAAGCTCTAACGACAATATTGTAACACGAAACATTTTGCTGATGTTACAACGGACATCGTTATTATTTTTATAATTACATACCACGTTTTCATCGCTATATTCTTTATAATTGCTTACATATTCAGCATAATAATCTTTACCATGAACAAAATACTTTCCTAAATAACTAGAGTTACTGATTGTTTCACGTCTGTATTTATGTTTTTCACCTTTAATATCAATTCTGTTCTCTTTGGGCTAGTACATTGTAACATTCAATATTGTAATAGAGAATGATACTGTACAGCAGTGATGTCGACTGATAGGAGCAAGCGCGCGCTTTAGAGCCGAGGAGAGCCTGAGCGCTTTACAACGGAAAGGAAAAGAGACAGATGAAAAGGGTAGTATATGCCGATTGGTCCAGCTATATACAGGGATGGCCAGCACTGATTCAATGGATAAAGGGAAGAGAACTTATTGAAACTATATTCATGTTAATTTTTAGGTTTGTCTGAGAAGTAGGCCTATAAGTGCATTATAAGAATGTAAGTTTTAATTTTAATGTTCATTTTTCACAAGTTTGCTTTTTTATTCAAAAGGAATATTTTCTCAACTTTTTTACAGAAAAGTGAAATTTTCAGATATCCTTGTTTAGTAGCCTTACAGGTACTAAAATAATGTTTTCGTAAATCTAATATATCGTAAATACGGGTACGTATTACTGAAGCTAGTGTATTAAAATGTTTGTAAGGAAATGAATTAACAAAGCAAATACTGTTACATCACAAACAAAAGATATGTGCCTATGTGTTGGCAAAACATCAGCTCTATAGCTTCAGCAGATTTCGAGACAATTTAATATTCTGTGTTATCAGAATATTAAATTGTCTCGAAATCTGCTGAAGCTATAGAGCTGATGTTTTGCCAACACATAGGCACATATCTTTTGTTTGTGATGTAACAGTATTTGCTTTGTTAATTCATTTCCTTACAAACATTTTAATACACTAGCTTCAGTAATACGTACCCGTATTTACGATATATTAGATTTACGAAAACATTATTTTAGTACCTGTAAGGCTACTAAACAAGGATATCTGAAAATTTCACTTTTCTGTAAAAAAGTTGAGAAAATATTCCTTTTGAATAAAAAGCAAACTTGTGAAAAATGAACATTAAAATTAAAACTTACATTCTTATAATGCACTTATAGGCCTACTTCTCAGACAAACCTAAAATTAACATGAATATAGTTTCAATAAGTTCTCTTCCCTTTATCCATTGAATCAGTGCTGGCCATCCCTGTATATAGCTGGACCAATCGGCATATACTACCCTTTTCATCTGTCTCTTTTCCTTTCCGTTGTAAAGCGCTCAGGCTCTCCTCGGCTCTAAAGCGCGCGCTTGCTCCTATCAGTCGACATCACTGCTGTACAGCAAGGTCCGAAAATCTTGTCACCCCCCTCCCTTTGTTTATATGTTGATGTGCACCCATTTTGAACATGTCATAGCAGATGTGTGACAATGGTTGATACTTTACGTTCCAGCTTATTTAGTGATCCAGAACATCAGTATGGGACCATTATTGTCTCGGCACAAAATGATGAGGCGCCATGTCCTGTGTGAAACCTTCCGCAGCAAAGGCAATATGATTTTCCTGAATGTCTTTCTAACAGCTTGCTTCAAAACTTCAATTGTCTGGTATCTATGTTTCGAGACATGCAGCTTAATTATTCACCACAGAGGAACTATACCGCTTTTGCTGCAGAAAATTTCACACTGGACATGGCGCCGCATCATTTTGTGCCGCGACAATGATGGTGCCCATACTGATGTTCTGGATCACTAGACAAGCTGGAATGTAAAGTACCAACCATTGTCACACATCTGCTATGACATGTTCAAAATGGATTCACATCACCATACAAATAAGGGGGTGTTTCAAGACTTTCGGACCTTACTGTAGATCAGCTAAGACCAAATGGAGCACAAATAGACTTTGTGGAACTGCGGTTCGTATCTTGGAAACCACGCCCCCCACCGGTTGATTGATAGGCCTATGTTTATCGTACTCAATGTTGTATACTTAATAGCGTCTCGTAGGAGGGCAAATAAAGTTTAACAGTGGAAACGTAACATTTTAACATATTAAATTAATCTTAATATAGGGCTTATACCACATCACCCAATCGACGAATATCATACATTACTAGAGTTGATCCCAATGCTGTAGCCCTGACCCACTTATAGTTGAAAGAAAATTAATCTTGCCTCATTTTTCCACATATTCTCCTAGTATACTGATCACTTACCCAACGATGCTCCAACATTTCCACGGCTTCCTGAAAGAAGGACTGTCCAACCTCTGCTAACCACTGGTTTACGGACTGCATGACTTCCTTATTGGATGCAAATTTCTTCCACGCAGGTCTTCTTAGAGTTTTGGGATTAGTCTTAAGTCGCTGAGTGCCAGATTTGGTGAATAGGGTGGATGGTCCAGCAATTCAAATCCTGCTGTTGAAGTTGCAGCCATTGCAACTAAGGATTTGTGACTTGGAACGACTTGGTGGAAAATAACCTTTCTCTCAATTGCCACGACATATTTCTCCATGATAACATCCCGCAATTCATTAATTAAATTTGCATAATGAATGTCTGTTACTGTGACTCTTTTCTGTAAATAATATGTCAAAATAACACCTTGGGCATCCCAAAAAACAAAAAGCAAAACCTTGTCTAATGATGGCTGCACCTTCATTTTTTAGGGGTAGGTTAACCCTTATGTTTCCACTCAATACTTTGAATTTTGGTTTCAGGATCACAGTGGTGAACACATGTTTCATCCTGAGTCACATATCGTTAAAGATTTTTTCTTTGTTTCCTCTGAAATTAGATAAATGCTGCTCGCAGAGCACTGGTATTTGTCGTATTTGCGTTGGCATCAACATTCGAGGCTCCGCCTTGCATTTATTGTTCTCGTGCCCAAATATTACCAAAATATGTGTATGCTATGGTATGAGAAGCCTGTTTCCTCTGATAGTGACTCGTCGATCTCACAGCACTAAATCATGCACTTTATTGTTGTTTTTTAGTGTTGTAACAGTTCTAGCAGGACCATCACAGAGTTCATCTTCACACGATGTTCTCCCACTTTTAAACATTCGAAACCACCTTTTTTTTACTATACTGTAAGATACAGTAGGTTCTCCCAAGTTACCTGTCATTTCTTGATGAATTTTATGTGGAGACATTCCCTTCTTTTGTAAATATTTAATCACAGCTCTTTGCTGGATAGGCTCCATTTCTCTACTCACGCAGCATTTCTCGCCACTCCAACACCTGCTACGAGCCAACGCGGACATATACACAGACTTGCAACTTGGCATGTAGCCATAACGCATTTCAGTCATTTGCGTGCCACAAAATAGAAATTTTAGTTCAACTAGAAATAGGTTAGGGCTTCAACATAGTTTTTAAATAAGAATTTCCATTTTTCCCTTCAGTCCCCAAATTAGACATTTCCCGTATCCAGGAAATTTCCCGCTATCTGGCAACGCTCAATTCAAAAACAATTTTTTATATTTTTGCAATACTTATCACATCAGTCGCTGCTACCAACGGTTTGTGTACTATTGTTCTCATTCGTTCATTCATACTTTTCTGCCATTCACAGGCAGAGAGGGAACCGTTTCCTTGGCGGGGGTGGGGGGGGGAGTAGAGCAAAACCATAGAATCCCGCTGTAACAAGGTTATGGGGGACATTATTTAGCTCCTCCCCCAGTTATAGCTCGACCATGGTACAGTATATGGGAATACAATTATTTAATGAAGGTATTTTCGGGGGGCATAATTCTTACAGTGTTACATCCATATCCGCGATGTTTCGGACCAAATTGTGTACATAGGGCTTAAACTTTAGGTCTACTACAAATTATAGTAGGGCATAACTTAAAACGACTCCCTATTTTCCCTCTCATACACAAACACATGTATATATCAGTAACACTACGTAACAATACTAACAGAAACTTTTTATATGAAGCTTTTCTTCCTGAAGAGATCATATGAAATGTAAATTCTAATTATTTTACTTAATCTCTAGTCATTAAGTTTACGCATTGTACCGGGATCACTTTCTTTCTTCTGCATTGTTGTGCAGTGTTATTCATATTTCTCCAAGTGGCGGCCTGAACACCTGCAGACTTCTAACGTATGAGTACAGGCTGTTACAAAAGAAACATTACAGTCCTTCCATATTTTCTCAATGAGGTATAGAAATTCTTATACATTCAGAAATGTAAAATAAATATATCAGTTCAGACATGATCTGAAGACATTAATGCGTCAATTTAAGCACAGAAAGTTAATCAGAAATAAAAGCAAGAAAAATCTTTTGAATTCAATATTTTTGAAACGTTAATAGAAAAAAAAAGTTCAGACAAGTTGGACGGGAGTAGTGCCCCCCCATACCCCCCATTCCCCCTCCCCCATAACTCCGCCTATGCTGTCAATGGACAGGTCTTTCACTGCAAACCCAGAATTCTCCAATCTTTCCTATTTTCTGCCTCCCTCTTAGTCTCCGCATATGAGCCATATAATCTTAATGTCGTCTATCATCTGATATATTTTTCT